>NC_085136.1:63050909-63176396 GCF_035046485.1 Aedes albopictus
TTTAAAAACATTTTAAATTAATGTCAGAATTGACGTCAACATACATCAGGAAACGTCTGAATCTGATGTTTTTTACATCAACATACATCAGAAATACGTTTGAATCTAATGTATTTACACATAATAAAACATCTAAAAACGTCTAAAACAAATGTCAGAATTGACGTCAACATACATCAGGAAACGTCTGAATCTGATGTTTTTTACATCAACATACATCAGAAATACGTTTGAATCTAATGTATTTGCACACCATAAAACATCTGAAAACATCTAAATCCGATGTCTCAATTTGCATCAATATAACGTATAATTCTAATGTTTTTTACATCTACATACATAACAAAACGTTTGAATCTAATGTTTTTGCACATCATGAAACATCTGAAAACGTCCAAATCTATTGTTATTTTACATCAACATACAAAAGAAAATCGTTAGAGTTTTATGTTTTTTGCACATCAAAAAACATTTGAAAACGTCAGATTTTGATGTTTCGGATTATTTGCTTGACATCAGAAAAACGTTTGATTTCCTGATGTATACATTATGTTACCTTGCATAAACACATCTGAATCGTAATGTTTTCTAATGTTCAACATCAGAAGTACATCAAACCTTGATGTTGATGTATACATCGAAATTTAACGTCAGGCTAATGTAAATTTTTATTCGGGAACACATGGACTGGACTGAACACTGAAATGACTTTTAATATAGGTTCGTCTGCGGGTTCGCTTTTTAACCTAACTTATACTTGAATCGAGCTTGACAGTTTTCTCATGAGTTGTTATGTATTTCCGTGTATTTCGAACTTTAGTCAAACTGGAGCCTCAATATTGCAATAACGGTTAAGCACGCTGTAATGATACTTATGTACCACGTCACCCACTTCATGCAACTACATTAGTGGTCTAATAATACTTAGCGCGCTCGGCATAGTTCCATCATGCCGCTCAAAGTGTTGCCACAAATAATGCTTAGTTTTCAAAACCCGGTTATCTGGCTGGTGGGGCATGGGAGCCTAAGCTTCAACTGTTAATGCAATCAGAGACTACTCAGACCTCGACTCAGACTTGGACGTGGGCGATCCAATATATGAAGGGTTATCCAAAACGCTCTGGAGAATTCCCAAAGCGTATCTCATAATGCTAGTAAGTCTGAGATGCCATTAACAGGAGGAAAATGACAAGATAATATAACATTATATGGTTTATGTAATGTAAACCAACACAACATAACAAAAGAGAACCATTCCAAAACCATTTAATTTAATGTATAACCAGTACTGAAACTACAATTAAAACAATATATTTACGGTACATTTTATTGTTTGAAACCATATGTGTACCATACAATGTACGCTTTATTAAAACCCACGTATCAGTATTTATAACAATTCATTTACAATATAATGTATGGTTTTGCAAAAAAATATATATGGAGAAAAATATTTTTTTATACTGTTACGATACTTAACCACCCGTATAGAATATTGTAAAAATCTTATTTACAATTTACTGTATGGTGTTTACATTACATTTTATTGTTTTTGTATTTTTTATTTTTACAGTAGTGTCTATTGTAAAAATATGGTTTTAAATAGTACTGTTACAATACAACGTTCGGTTTTTCTACTGTATTTTTTATTCGGGTTCTTGGCGTAGACGTTTTCAAGAGTGCTCCAATGTTCCTACGTCGTTCCTTTCTCCCAGGTGAGGTCCAGTATGTCGTTGTGGAAAAAAAGATGATCAGATTAGCTTTTTCAGTCCTGTTCTTAGCCGTGTAGTTGGTTGCCGACTAAGAATAAGGCTGGCTACCAACCTCAATTGAAGGTGTCAAGCGATCCGTTCTGAGGAATGAGTGGTCGAGGGGATGAAAAAGATGCTCGATCGTTAACGGAGCCTGTGGGGTACCTGGGCACCCCCACAGTATTTCGTGCCTTACCGCGTTAATGCAGGGCTCTTGGGTAGTGGACCTTTCCCGTGCTTACTCGTGGGATCCAACATGAGTCAAAATAAAACATCTAGCGATGCCGGTAACGGCGAGGCTAACCCCTTCGCAGGAAGTGAGTTGGCTACCGTCTCCGTTAAGGAGAAGTGAGGAATGAGAAGCTGCGCACGCAGCTCCGATTCATTCCCCGGCTTTCCTGCCGGGGGAGATAGTGGACGGAGCGTGGTTGATGAGGGCCATCAACCAAAAACGAGAGGAGCTGTCTGCGATAGAGATGGCTGAGCAGCAGCTTGGCAAGATCATCAACTTTGCGTCCACGAAGTCCAACATAAGCAAGGACCTGAAAACGACCCTGTTGCGACTTCGTAAGTCGATGGACGATACCAAGCAGGAACACGTGAGACTCGTGAATACTGCAGCACAGGCGGAACCTATGAAAGAAATGGTTACGAAGTCTACCCAGACGAAGGCCTTCGCTTTCGCAGCTGGTCCAAAAGGTGTGGTGGATGCGACTGTTCGTCGTAAGCACTCGCAGAAGCGGGTAAGGCAGCCGTCAGGTGAGGAGCTGTCTGGCGGTGACCGCAAGGCTAGGCGAATACCAATACCGAAAGTCGCCAGTAATGCCGGCAAGTTGGACCCCAGCCAGGTGTCCCGGAAAGCTGGGAAGGGTAAGCTTGAAAAGGCTGGGCCGTCCCGGAAGGATGGGAACAAGGTGTGCTACCGGTGTTAGGCCCTCAGAAACCACAAAGTAGGGTGGATCAGTGCGAGGACTCCCTCCTTGGACTACAGTTGAGCGGAAGAGGAAGAAGGAATAACAACTTGATCTGAAGGAGCGTAGAGACACCAGACCCAGGAGCCATGGGAGGCTAGGTGCCAAGCGCGAGACGAGCGACGCGCTTCTCATCAAGTCCAAACAGTCTAAGTACTCGGACGTCTTGACGGCGATGCGAAGTGACGCCAAACTCGTAGATGTGCAGTATTAAACTGATAAGGAGTGCAAGGGCGCCGCCTACAAAAGTCTAGCGGAAAAGGTCCTTGGCGACGGGGTTGAGGTGAGAGCTCTTACAGCAGAGGCGACTCTGAAGGTGAAGAACCTAGACGAGGTCACTGAAGCGGAAGAGCTCGTCACGGCACTGCGGCCGTTTGGCTACGGAAGGGCCCGGCAGGGACACAAGTGACCTTGGTATAGCTACCAGTGTCGGATGCTTACAAGTTCGTTGAAGTAGGGTAGCTCAAGGTGGGCTGGTCAGTATATCAACTGACCTTTCATGAGCCACCGGAGGATTACATAAGGTGTCAGAAACCAGGACACAAGCCACAAGGCTGCACGATTCTACCCAAGTGTTTGATTTATTCCGGGAAATCCGCGAACAGCAAGCACCCGACGACGGGAGGCCCAAGGTGTCCGGCCTTAAGAAGGGTCGTAGCTGACAAACCACAGTGCAGGTAAAGCAGCTGGACTTGAACCACTGTGACGCAGCTCACCAGCTGCTTTGTCAGGAAGTTTCTGAGAGGAAAACGCATATTGCCATCATAGCGGACGCATGCCGAGTATCCGCCGGTTACGGCAAATTGTTTGTGGAAGGGCTCGGAATTCCCCGTCCAGGAGTTGGTGTCTACTACATAAGAGGGCTTCGTAGTCGCCAAAGTGAACGGAGTCTTATTCTGTAGCTGCTATACGCCTCCACGATTGTCAATCGAGCAGTTCACGCAGATCCTGGACTGTGTGACGACCGTGCTGACAGGGTGAAGGCCGGTGGTAATAGCAGGTGACTTCAATGCCTGGGCCGAGGAATGGGGAAGCCGTTTTACGAACCAGCGGGGTCAGATCCTGCTAGAGGCACTGGTAATGCCTGATGTCGATCTGGCAAATGTCGGTACCAAAAGTACCTTTAGTCGGAACGGAGAGGAGTCTATTATCGACGTTACATTTTCTAGTTCTGGCCTAACAAGTAGTTCGATCTTCAGGGTAGACGATAGCTACACTCACAGCGATCACCTGGCGGTTCGCTGTACAGTATCGACTACAACAACAGCAGGCAGCGGTTAGAGCAAGAAGCGACTAGGCCAAGGTCAAGCCCTTGAAGGTGGAGGACATTATACTTCGACGAAGGGATATTTAGGGAGGCGCTCCGCCGTGAGTGATACCTACTCGGTTTAAGCGAAGACAAACTGGTAGTGGTGCTCTCGCGTGTGTGCGATCCGACCATGCCAAGGCAAGTCAACCCTATAAATGGGAGAGATCCGGCTTACTGGTGGACTTAAGCGATTTCGAACCTGCTGCGCCTCGCCTACCTTCGGGCCGGGAGGCGGATGCAGCGACCATGGACTGAGAAAGAGCGAAATGAACGGCGGATTGTGTTCACCACTACTAAAGTCGCGCTGAAGACCGAGATAAGAGCAAGCAAAAAGGTCTGTTTTGACGGTCTCTCTCAAAGTGCCAATGCGAATCCGAGGGATGATGTCTACAGCATCGTGATGGCTCCTACAGAGCATTCTCCAGGGATGTTTAAAGGGATCATCGAGAGGCTATATCCACTTCATGATCCTAGTCCTTGGCCTCCTTTCGTTGGATAGTTGAGGACTGAAGCTGGAGATGGGGAGAGGGTCACCGATGTGAAGCTTGCGGGGATAGCTAAATCCCTTAGCGTAGGTAACCCTGATAAAAAATATCAGAAAAATACGATAAATTTTATTGTTACAACACCATTTTTTCGAAAAATATTCACCATTAAACATATTGTAATTTGCACAGCACACTCACCATAACCCCTATTGTTCTATACCATTCGGCGAATGGTAAATGGCACTTTTACAATAAAAAATGGTGGTCGTTATGTATCTTAACCATAAAATTTTGAGAAAATTTTCATACACTTTTTCGAGAAAAACAATAGAATGTATTGTGTTTTTATGAGACATTTTTAGGGCAATTTTCAAAAGAAAACAATATATCTTAATGTTTTTTCATTGTTCTTACAATACAAATACAATTAATTGAATGGCGTCAAATGAATCGTTGTTACAATAAAAATACAATAATATTTGTTGTTATTTGTAAGTAGTTTTCGCTTTAGAAAATAGAATTTAGAATTTCCCGCTAACATTTATATCTAGCATTTACGAGCACTAACGGCCACCAGAATGATATGCACGTTTTATGATAAGAGTCAAATACTCTAATGTCTGTCTGTTATGTGTTGCTTGGCAGCTGTTGATAAGATCTATCATCAATCTTTTCAAATAACTACCAAATATTGTCTATCCGGTTGGAATCAGGACAGACATTCAATCAAAAATTGCCATTTCCTTGGACCACAAGTGTCGCATCTGTTTCGCATCCAGTGCGCTGTGTTGCTGACAACAACGGGAAGGATGCGCACTACTTTTAACATGATTCAAAAACGTCGCGAGTTGGGTCGCGTCGCGACTTAATTGTGCGAAGTCCGGTTTGGTGGCGGCCCGACAATATCACAAGTCAGACCTCAGGTCGTATGATCCATACCATACATCGTTCACAATTCATGTGGCCATTAGTATCTGTAAATGCTGAAGAAAAATGTTACCAAGAAATATGAATTCTTTGATTTTTCAAAGGCGAAATCTGTTTACATAACAACAAATATTATTGCATGTTTATTTTAACATCGGTTCAATTGACCCCATTAAACAAATTGTATTTGCATTGTTATCAATGGTAGTTTACTGTTTACTAGATTCCTTCAATTTATTGGAAAACATTAGAAAAATCATTGTTCATCTTTTTCTTGTCGTAACGTCCTCACTTGGCTAAAACCTGCTTTTCAGCTAGTTTTCTATAAGTACTTCCTCAGTTATTCATTGAGAGCTTCCTCTGCTAACACGGCTTGACGTCTGTCAGTCGTTGAAGTTTTAGCGAATAACATTCGATAACCGAAACATCTACTGTACTCAAATTTAAAACGAAAACTATAAAAAAATATGTCAAGTGATTTTGTATTTGATTATATACAAACATGATCCAAGCAACAATAATATTTATTGTTATTTATTTGTTACGAATTGTTTTTAAGTGTAATTGATAATAAAAAGTCCATTAGAACTTTGCAGGCACTTTTGCAACTACCGTCTACCCCCGTTGGTTTGAACGACACCTCATGCAAACCAACGGGGTTAATTTTTTAATTTGAACTTCTAGTAACCCTGTAGGCATCGAAAAACACACTGATGGTAACCCTTTTTGCTGTTTTGTTTTGATTTTGCGTTCCGTTTCACTCCGTTCCATGAGCAGAATGACGTAGTTTGAACCATTTTTAGTTTGAACGATGTGCAGATTAGAGGGGGTCAAATTAAAAAGTGTTCAGATTAGATGAGGTCAAACCAACGGGGGTAGACGGTATATAAAAACAACTTAAATTATTTTTACTGATAGTAACTTTAAATTATTATAGAACTATTGAGAAACAATCGAATCAATTAGTCACTAATAAAGCTAATGTTCACTTATTGTACGAACTATATGGGCTTGATTTCTATTGTAAAAAGTAACAATATATTGTACATTGCACGAAAAAGACAATTATGGCGACTACTTTCCAAGGCCTTCAATGATGGTGGAAATTCAATCGCAATGCAAAAACCACGTGCTGTCGCAGCAGTCATCACATAACCCGACCATGTGGCGACCATTTTTCAAGAATTAGCAAAGAGCGCTATGATGAAAAATTTGAAAACAGGTCTGTTTCCTTAGGCGACTATCTCGCGGGTATCTTTAGCTGCGGGTAAAAGTAGTCGCCAAAGTAGATTTTATTTTGATTCGTATAATATCAACTATGTGTTTTATTGTGAACAATAAAACCAGTCATATGTTAATAATATTTACCATGTAATGAATGGTATTTTTTTATCCGGGAAGGCCCCAGTTCCGAACAGAGTTCCGAAATTGGCCTTATAAAGGGTGAGTCGTTAATTATTGTGCCACCCTACCTTCAACTGATTCGCAAATTGTCTACAGTTAACGAAATGAAACCAAATTTTTGCAGTAGTTAAGTATATGTATGTATTTCAACTTTTTGGTATAGGTTCAAATTTAGGATGTGTTTTGATGAAATTAACGACATTTTCAATTAACGCCCTCCATGAGGACATGTTCAGGCTCCACTGGAAACAAATAATTAAAGCTCTCTGGTTTGTTTATACGCATCGTGCCTGATTTTCACCCAGCTCCAAGCTTATGTTTCACTGACAACCATTCCTGAAACCTAATGACGAACATTAAGATGATCCGATAATGTATAATCATTATTTGTTCCAGGGCGCTATACCATGTTTTTAGATTTTAGCATGTGTTTGTACAACATCATTTTTAGAACTGTTAACTAAATTTATTCTATATCGACCGAAATCTCACTGATAACTGCTCAATTCATTATATGTAAACAATAGACTATGAGGAGAAACTGTGCAAAATTTGGTTGATTTTGGTGAAGTAGGAGAAAAGTTACGTTAGTTTGAAAATGGCACAATAATTATCGACTCACCCTTTAAATAGTTATTGCAGAGGCTCCCGAGACGTCCAGATTTTCTATGCAAAAACGCCTGGTCGAGGGAGTTTTCACAGAGGTTTGGAATCGGCAAAGCCTGGTTATATTGCCAAAAGCGGGAAAAACACTCGGAGGCCCGTCTAGGGATGCCCAATTCAAGGGGTGTAAAATCGAAGTAAAGGTAGTACAAATTTGGGGTTTACAAACATAAACATTTAAGGGAAATGTTTTTCGGAATGCTTCAGCGACATTGTAATCGACAACAACATAATTTTCCGGAAATTCTTCCGTCTACATATATTTATTCCGTCTCAAAATTACACGACGCGCTTGTTTGCCTGCTTGCTTGCTACTAAGGTTATGTGGTGTACGTGTGTGTGTAACGGCGCCCTTTTGTCATAATTACACAATCGTCATCGTCGTCGTATCAAAAAAAGATGGATGATTCCATTCCATCATCGCATTGTCGTCAGGCACACACATACACCGGCGCGAGAGAGAGAGATGGAGAGAGATGCACACACGCACACGTGGTGCATCTGTCTGTTTCTCTCATGCATCATCGTTGTCGTTGTTCTTCTATACACTTGCGTAAAAAATAGGGTTGGTTTCAAAAAAGAAATCTGCGATTTGATCGGTTTGTCAAACAACAAATGGGATGTTTGATATATCCTGCTTGTTTGTTTGCTTTGAAGCCATTCGTTATTCGTCAATCACGCACGCCGCAGCTTTGAGGTTTCGATGGAATTGCGGCAGCGAACTTGCGATCCAATAGGAGTTCTTTTTATTTGTTTGTTTGTTTCTTGCGTGTACACTTAATAACTAGATCAATTAGTATGATAATATTGCAATGTGTTTCCAATATTCGTTTTTTGATGCTTATACTCATTGATAATATGTGTGGTGTCATCGTGAACAAGAGGGAGTAGTGGGGATGATGACGGGACTGCGTGTAAACAACCTCCAAAAGATGATTTTCCTTGTGTCAAAAATTCGTTCAAAATCACAATTTTGGTTTAAACATAATGAAGTATATAAATAGGAAGTTTTACTTTATAGGAAAGAGGGATGGGGAAGACGATGGTTGTTCTGCAACTGTTGTTTTTTTCTCTTAACTACTACATTTTAGTGGGTGTGTGAGGACGTGATTATTTCGTTGCAGATTGTCACAAGAAAGAATAGGGGGAATAGGTTGAGGATTTGTTTTTGGGAGGGTGATAATCCTAAAGCGTTTTTCTACAGTTCACGAACACCGGTACCGTAGTTGGCTCCGCCGGCTTTGTTCAGGTGCTCTTTGAACATCATGAGGTCTAGGTCGTTGCTCGATTCCACCTGCAGCTCGACGGCGAAATTCTGTGGGATTGAAGTAAAAAAGTGTGATGATTTCGTTCAGTGTAGGAAGCTAGACAGCTGAGTTCGTGGACAAGTTCCGACGAGATCTGACGAGAACTGTTTACTCGACTTACATTGATCACATCCTTGATAATCGACTTGTCGGTGGACATCTTGGCCCGCTGCATCACGCCCACCTCCGGTCCGATCCAGGTGACGAACATGAACTTGCTCCGCTTGGACATCTCGTCGCCCATCTGTATCCGGATGTAGCCGAAGGCTCGCTCGTTGTCGTGGAACTGGGCGCAGAACTCGTCGAAGCCGATGCCCTTATCCGAGCAGACGATCTTGAGCCCATCGAATTTGAACACCGCCCACTCGTTGTCGGTGAGGTTCGATCGAACGTCCTCGTACGCTTCCCGGATGGCGTCCTTGTCGAGGGATGTGGGCAGGGCCATCTGCAAAGAAGAAAAGGAAATGGAAGAACGTTGTTGAATAATTTTGCAAGGGATGCAGAAGGTTGAAAATTATTCGAGAATGCTTCTTAAAAATTTAAAAGACTCCAAGGTCTATAGAGGGCGAGCGAATGCATCATCATTTCTTATACCGTTCGATTGACAGGAGCACCCTGACGTAACACGCGTTATTCTTGTTTAGAAGATGATCAACACTTAAAAAAAAATTCTTACAAAACTCCTTGAGTTGATTTCTGAAGGGAATATTCCTACAAGATTTTTGTCTACTTGAGTATGAAATCAAAATTAACTGTTTTTCCAAGATTTCCTAGGTTCTTGCAGCAGCAGCGACGAAACGATCCAGCTCCAAAAGGTTGAAGTTTGTTCTCGGCCTGTATCCAGCTCAAAGGCAACTAACTAGGTGGAAGTAGGTTCAGATGTACACTCCTGACTAACGTTGATCCGGTTCTGAGTTCAGTCCTCATAAGGGCCTGCGCCAACTCTCGGTTGGCCTCCCTGCTTGCATAGATAACCAATTGGATCACTGCCGACTACTTCATTTGCAGTTCCAAAGAGAACGTGAGTGGAGAGGTAGTGGACGCGACGGTAAACCCGCTGCCCGGCGAGAACACCACTGTGAGCGATGAGTACGGAGGCTGGAGTACCCTGCAACGACCAGCCAAAGGAAGGTGCACGTAGGCAGAACAGCGCCAGCAAAGGAAGTGCAGGTAAGTGGCACAGATTTCTTGACACGAGGGAGCTGAATCGCCATAGGACTGGGGTACCTAAGATGATGGTAATCGCTGAGCAACTCGATGAACTTCAGCAGAGCCTGCTGAAGTTCCGGAAGTCGGTGGCTATGGCCAAGAAGGAGTATGAATGACCTTTTGGTCGAGAAGCGAAGCGCGCAGGAGGAGTGAGATTCTTCGTTGATGGGAGTTCGACAGTGACGCATTTCGGCGGACCCGTATGTGAAAAGGGCAGGATCGAGCTGTATGGCCGAAACCTATTGAAGATGCGCGATCCGCAGGAGCCCAGATTCTGGGCGCTTCTGAAGCGGCTGGCAGAGGACGGCGGACCGTCTAAGATGAACGGGAAGGGCATCACTAGTAACCAGGCACTTGAGCGGATTACAAAGCGCGCAAGCGGCAAGGAAATCAAGCACCAAGGGGTCAATCTACCACCGAAGATCAGGAACCTACCGGACCAGAAGCAGATTCCCTCGATCACGCGGGTATGATGCGCTGGTCTTCAAGGCCGAAGCGCTGGGCGCGGATGTATCAAGTATCCTGCGTACCAGGGTAGGAGAGACTAAGAGATGCTGATGCTGAAGAAGGAGGTGGCGCCTAAATACACTTCCTACAAGGCGGTAGCCCAAGAGGTCCTGGGTGAGCAGCCCAGATGGTGGAGGCTACTCTTCAGTGTAAAAACCTAGATGAGATCACCGCCGCCACGAAACAGGGCGAGGTAGATGCACTAAGTGCAAAAAGGCCCGGCAGTCACGCAGATCGCCATGGTTAAGCTCCCAGTAGCAAACTCTGCCGAAAGTGCGGAGAGGAATGATACATTGCCAAGGAGTGCAACTGATGGGCATTGTAGAGTCATGTAAATGAATATTAGAGTGACATTTGGTCGAGTTTTGCAGTGCGGATGACAGCGACGTCAATAACAAACGGAAGAACACGAAAAACAATCAGGGAGGTTACAAAAATCGAAGCGGAGCAAGTACGGGGAATCGAGTTGAGAAGAGGAATTCAGCAAATAAGAGTTGACCTAGGATAGGATGTGACACCTGCAACTTCTCTGTCTAATTTCACAGCTTGCTGTCTTGTTTTTCCGCGTTGCTAAGATTATTGGTCCCCAAATTGGTCTCTTTTGGGCTGACTAGTTGTCGTATCCTATCCTAGGAGTTGACGTGTCCAAAATAGTAAATGGAACCGAAGCTTCCCGGGTACGACGCGGGTACGACGATATCGCATTCCCACCGACAACGGGAATCGAATGGCGAATAAGGCGAAGCTAGCGGCGATCTGTACAACAGGTCGGTTTGCATATTTAAGAAAACCTTCTCTCCACATCAAACGCGGGCTTCGCAATAGCGAAGATTAATCGGGTGTACTACTGCAGTTACTATGTCTCACCCAGGTGTCCGGTAGCTCAGTTCTCGTCCATGCTGGATTCGCTATCTAGCGCACTGGTGGCATTGAGTACCGTGGTAATCGATGGAGACTTAACGCCTTCATGGTCTAATGAGGCAGTCGTTTTAGCAACACAAGAAGCTGCGCTCTGCTCGAATCTGTGGTCAGGCCGAACGTGAATCTTGCGACCGTTAGCTATAGTAGGAACAGAGTGAATAGTCTATCGTCGATGTGACCTTTTGGAGTCCAGGTCTAAATCCTTACTCAGACTGGAAGGTCGATGATGGGTACAGCCGGTCACAGCTGGAGGTCATCGACAGTCATCGTGGATGGCTGACCTCGTGCTTCTACAAGCTGGCCTTTGTGGAGCGATTGCTCATGGAAGGTAACACCGACGATCTGTCTAGCGACAATCTAGTGCTAGTTGGAAACCTAAGTCGCGCGTGTGACGCTTTAATGCCAAGACCGGCGCCCACAGTGTACTGATGCCAGGAAATAACGGGGTTCCACGCATCCTGCCTAACAGCTAGGAGAACGATGCAAAGGGCTCGTACCAATGAGGGTAGAACGAAGCGAAGTGATGCTTAAAGGGCTGCTAAACTGGCACTGAATAAAGAGGTTTGGACGCGGACGTGCTTCTATAATCTCTGCCAGTCAGCCAACAAGTATTTCTTGTGTGATCCCTACAGGTTAGAGATGGCCAAGACGAAAGGATGAATGGTTTATCGATACCCCCGGAACTCGTCCCTGAGATGTTGCACGACCATGGTCTATCAATCATTACGCCCAAACACGCCAAGACCCGTTTGGTCTAGTGACAAACGAGGAACTGATGATCTGCGGTACAAGTGGTCCGATGACTGTGGTCTGGGCTCTCGGAAAACCAGTTTAGCTCCCGGAAAGGACAATCTACGCTGGACGCTATCAACTCAGTGACCAAAAGAGCCGATATAACACTCCAAAAAAAGCCAAGGGGAATCCGCTACTGCGCGGTTGTCGCGCTAGACGTATGAAGAATGCGTTTAACAGTGCCAGCTGGGCCTCCAGCAAGAGCGCCATACGTCTCCTAGGAATCAAGGATCCTTACTTTTATAATTACTTCCAGAACAGTGTGCTCCTCTATGACACAGAGAAAGAAGAGATGAGCTACAAACATCACCGCGGGAGTACCCCAAGGATCAATCCTGAATTCGGTACTGTGGAACGTGGCGTATGATGCCGTATTGGGGATCTGTGCACGGCTCGGCCCAAGTCCGAACAATGAGCTGCGGCGGCCACTACAGGCGGGTGCACTACAGCAGTTCATGAGTCTAACGACTCGTTCATCCGGACCTTCTGCGAGTTGCGGACTAGGGAACTTGTTTAAGATGCCGTGAAGATTGACAGTTAGCGGACGCTGTTGAACTCCTATAAAAAGGTACAAATATCCGTAAGCTACTCTGTCAAAGCGAATCTGTGTTGCTTAAAGCACCCTAGCCCGAAAACTTGTGAGTGGAGTGCCAACCGCCAGGTCAGAATCGATGACATACTGACTAAGGCTTACGCCAACGGAAAACGGAATATGCATCGGAAGGCGACGATGGGACGACATTCATGCTGTTCTGTTCCTCGAGTAACCCTGATAAAAAATATCATAAAAATACGACAAATTTTATTGTTACAACACCATTGTTTCGAAAAATATTCACCATTAAACGTATTGTAATTTACACAGCACACTCACCATCACCCCTATTGTTCTATACCATTCGGCGAATGGTAAATGGCACTTTTACAATAAAAAATGGTGGTCGTTATGTATCTTAACCATAAAATTTTGAGAAAATTTTCATACACTTTTTCGCGAAAAACAATAGAATGTATTGTGTTTTTATGAGACATTTTAGGGCAATTTTCAAAAGAAAACAATATATCTTAATGTTTTGTCATTGTTCTTACAATACAAATACAATTAATTGAATGGCGTCAAATGAACCGTTGTTACAATAAAAATACAATAATATTTGTTGATGTTTGTAAGCAGTTTCCGCTTTTGAAAATCCATAGAATTTATATTTTCCGCTAACATTTATATCCAGCATTTACGAGCACTAACGGCCGCCAGAATGATATGCACATTTTAGGATAAGAATCAAACACTCTGATGTCTGTCTGGTATGTATTGCTTGGCAGCTGTTGATAAGATCTATCTTCAATCTTTTCAAATAACTGCCAAATATCACAAGTCAGACCTCAGGTCGTATGATCCATACCATAAATCGTTCACAATTCATGTGGCCATTAGTATCTGTAAATGCTGGGGAAAAATGTTAGCGAGAAATATGAATTCTCTGGTTTTTCAAAGGCGAAATCTGTTTACATAACAACAAATATTATTGCATGTTTATTTTAGCATCGGTTCAATTGACCCCATTAAACTAATTGTATTTGTATTGTTATCAATGATAGTTTACTATTTACTAGATTCCTTTAATTTATTGGAAAACATTAGAAAAATCATTGTTCATCTTTTTCTTGTCGTAACATCCTCACTTGGCTAAAACCTGATTTTCAGCTAGTTTTCTATAAATACTTCCTCAGTTATTCATTGAGAGCTTCCTCTGCCAACACGGCTTGACGTCTGTCAGTCGTTGAAGCTTAAGCGAAACATCTATTGTATTCAAATTTAAAACGAAAACTATAAAAAATATGTGATTTTATATTTGATTATACAAACATGATTCAAGCAACAATAATATTTATTGTTATTTATTTGTTACGAATTGTTTTTAAGTGTAATTGACAAATAAACTCTTTTTTAATAAGAAGTCCATGAGAACTTTGCAGGTACTTTTGCAACTATTTAAAAACAACTTAAATTAATTTTTACTGATAGTAACTTTAAATTATTATAGAACTATTGAAAAACAATCGAATCAATTAGTCACAAATAAAGCTAATGTTCACTTATTGTACGAACTATATGGGTTTGATTTCTATTGTAAAAAGTAACAATATATCTACTATGTGTTTTATTGTGAACAATAAAACCAGTCATATGTTAATAATATTTACCATGTTATGAATGGTAATTTTTTATCCGGGAAGGAAGAGTGGTACCGACTTGAAACGGAGAGCAGGCTAACAATAGGTTTGACGTCTGCCTTCGTCCCGTTGAAACCTTGACAGGCCTCCAGGTACGTTCAATACTCGCCACCGTATAAGTGGTGGAAGTAGGCTTAATTGAAGATTCCTGCAAAGATGATCGCATAGGATCACATAGTTGTCGACGAGTGGTGATAGCGGCCCAGAGCGAACGCTCCGCCTCAGCAACTTCAAACAGCAGATGGAAAAGGTAGCGAAGCGTGATGTACGAGCACATTGAAAATGCACAACATGAGCAGGAATATGAGATCCAGGGGAGCAACAGCGGTAGCAGCTGACGAATAGACGTCGGACTGGAGAGTGAACCACAGCGAGATCGAAGAGAGACGAGGCTACGGCATGTTGCCTTCACGCCGAACTTGAGAAGCAGTACAATGTGCACTTGAAGCATAAAGTACGTGGTGACGAGCATCAAGTCAACCGTTTTAGCTGTGTAACGTAGAAACAGCAGAAAGGCTTTGAAACGAGCAACGGTTGTAATCTTAAAGCCGCCGAGAGTCAACGGAGCACTCGGTCGGAGAAAAGAGGCAGGGATACACTAATAGCAGAGGTGGATCATAAGGAAAGGAAGATAAGGAAAAGAGAATGGAATTGAACGTCGGCCTCCTAGGGAGATGATGCCCTTTTCGTCAAAGCGAGCGACAAAACAACGTACGCAGCGCTTCTCGGGAAGGTGAAGGAGATCCCGAAGCTTAAGGAGCTGGGAGTGAACGTGTTGAAAACACTGCGCACTTTTAAAGGTGTTTGGATTAACGGGAAATCAACGCGAAGTTCCTTGGAAGCGAAGTTCCAGACAACGGCGATTCGTCGTCCGGTGGATGCTGCTGACCAGTTGATGAAGACCGGTAAGTCGGAAGGTCGATATACACTCTGTCACTGCGTGAGTTGCAAAACAGACGGAAAGATGCTTCAGGGCATTGAGGTACATGAACTGGAGAGTAAGCGAGGAGTACCAAACATTTACAGTATCGGTCGTCGAATTTTCTCTGCATCACATGATCGGAAGACTTGTGAACGGAAGTGGAAGACGAACGAACTCGATAAGGACCTCTTTGAGGAGGTACTTCAAGTAAACAGCGACGCTTCCATGTCTGAATGCTGAGCAGCTAACGGAAGCAGTAGTGAGAGCAAGTCGAGGAGCTTCCGGCGTCTGGTGTATTGAAAGGTTCAGCATCCTCCGTGCTGCCTTCGTGCTGTTCGAAGAGCTAGATCTGAGTCAATTAAGGAGGAACGTCAGTACCGCTTTCAAACGGGAGATTGCTCTGAGCAAGAACAATTGTTACAAGAAGCTGTATCTACTAGTGCGGCCAAGCTTACCGCGTCTTGATGGCGAAGATCAAGGGTTCAACGACTCCCAGCTGAAATGCGTCCTGATAAACAAAAAAGCCCAACTGAATGTATCTCAATTTTGCAGTTTGTCATTTTGTGTCGTTTTTACCGCTTTTACCGATTACGCAAGTCAGTTTCGATTTCCGCCTACTATGATTAGCATCAGTAAAGCACTGGATCGCCTCTTCCCGATAACTCTTTTAAGTGGGTCAGTATGGTGGAACGACTTATGCGCGAAACGGTCACAACCGAGTGACGTCCATCGAAAGCAAACGTTTTCATGCAAAACCTGGCAGCGTAATCCGCGCACCATAATATTGCACAATTGCCACCCGCCGTCGATCATCGGCGGCGGCGGTTCGTGGGCGCTTGCTCGCCGCCGCATAGAATCATCCAAGTGTGCGTCGGAGGCACGCGATTCTTCAGCGCGACCGGACTCCCGTCCCGCCTACTCTACTCTGCGCGTTGTGCGCAGCGCTCGGTCATTCGAGGAAAATTCTTCCGTGATGGTTACGAAAGTGAAAAGTGGCGCCTTAACTTTCATTTCGCTTAGGCCGGCTAACTTAAACCGCAATTTCCACTCCATTGAACGGATAAGTAGGCGCTCAGGCGGTGGTGACCATTAGCGAGCGGCGGCCGTAATGAAAATAATATTTTTCGCACGCAGCGGCTTCAGCGGCTTCGGTTTCAGTGTGCGGTTTTGTTCGGCGGACCAAGCGATCAATTTGAGACAGTTTTATTTGAACAAATAGGGCCGCCCACCGCGAGGTGTGCGGTCCCTGTGATCACGTGCTTGCGGTTGTTCCAACGCCTACTTAGTGAGGGCCCATAACCTCCTGTGCGACAACTGTAAGGCACATAACCTTCCAGAGTATGTATGCAAAACGATCTGAAACCACACCACGTGGACGGCGGAGATCTCCGGGGAAGATTACCCGAACAGTTGTAGAAACATAAACGCGACGGAGACGAGAGGAAGATGACGCCGCTGGGCGCTTACGGTAAGCGGCAGAGAAGAAAAAACGGAGCAGAAATTGGCGAAGAATTCCAACCATCATCGAAACCGTTAGGTTAGTTGAACACACAGCAACAACAGTCGTTCAGCAGCAGCAACAACAACAACGATCAAGCGGCGTGTTGTTGGTTGATCCGAAAAAACTGATACAAGAGAGAAAAACGTGGATTGTTTTGCATGATATGCGTGTTTGCGGGCAACAGAAGTGCACACGGCATCTTCGGCGGACGCGGCGGCAGGTATGTGGTAGGAGGTTACGAAGGAAAAAAAAAACAACCGAACAGCAGCGAGATGAAGAATCCGCGAAGGCTCGGGTGGCGTGGTGATCTATCCGCGGAGGAACACCACCATCTGTCCTCCCGAGGCCCGAGAAACAACATCGAACGGTAGCACGATCGCAGCAATCCGTTCCATCTGTGGGTCAAAAAACTCCCCAAATCGAATCAATTAGATTTTGAGCGGCGTCGGTGGTGTAGTGGTAAGCGTGGTTGCCTCTCACCCCAGTCGGTCTAGGTTCAATCCTAGTCGACGCCGTCGGTATTTCTGAGACAAAAATATCTGATCACGCCTTCCCTCGGATAGGAAGTAAAGCCGTAGGTCCCGGCCCATGTGTTGATGGGTTCGATATGTAGGGTGTCAGGTGTGTGTGGATGTCTCCCTGACCGTCCGTGTTTAGGCTTAGTACCAGAAATAGGCGGACGTTAAACTAGAGCTGATGCCGAACGGTGTCGGCTCGCCAGAAATAAGAAGAAGAAGAAGAATTAGATTTTGACAGCTCTGACGGCGACGGTGAGGTACTAGATTGCTCAATCGACCGCGCGCCGTGCGCGATAATCCATTTCCATGGCATGCTTGATTGCGACGACATTCGTGTCGGCATAATGGCGATAATTGGCGACCATTCACCTGTTTTTTTTTCTGTGTTCGGAATCAAATGACGTTCATTTACGGTCCATATCGTTTCTTTCTCTCTTTGCAGACTCCGTCACAGCGAAATTAAGAGCAGGTAAGCGATCGTTGCAATTTCTTCTTATTCGGCGATCCGCCTGGTGCACAAATTCCCTGTAATAGCGGAAATGCAAGTACGTCACCGCGTCGCTGTGGCGGTGATCTTGAGATTCTTTTCCCGGCTGTTGTAATGCGAGTGTTTCCGCGTGACCCTGAACTGCGCCGACGAATGGCGCGGCGGCGCCGGAGACGATACGGCCGCAGTCGATCATCGACCACGACGGTGCTTTGAGTCATAATTAGTGCCGTAGCCGTATGAAGTGGCAGCGGCAGGCGGCAGTAGGCTGGCCATATGGGGAGAACTCTCACTTTCGTCAATGGCTCGCACGCACGCACTCATCGGAACGGGGGGTGCGTTTAGTACTTCACACTAGTCCATATGGGAAGATGCTGAGAAGTGCAAACATATGGCGACGAGCGAATCGGCGAAGAAGCCTCCTTCGATGGATTCAATATTGAACGAGGCAAAACAAATTTGCATTTTCGTTTTGCTGGGCTGTAGGACGTCGCAGAATTCTCTCGTGCGACCCAAGACGCGCAGAATTTATGGCGTCATTCACACCGACCGCCATAATCAACGCAGCGACGCGTCGCGTCGCTGCACCGCCTTGACGTTTGTTTGATGATTGTTTTTGTTTATGTGACGGACGGCCGCCGGATGTCGGGATGGGATGCGTGCGCCGCGCTGCAATCCGCGCATCGAATTCTTTGTTCAATTCATTAGGGAAGGGACTGCTGGGACGGAAGGCAGCCGGTTGCATGACGCATCCCTCCATCCAAGTGTGCGGTGCAATTTGCGCGATTCTCACTTTCCCTTTCGATTTGCCTTTGCGGTTTCCATTATTGGCGATCGTTTGCACGCGGTTCCTCGCGCTAATGAGAGTGGGAGCGGGCGAAATGCGAATGTTTAAGATCGGAATGGCGTGTGGGAAGGTTCGTTGTGTGAATAGCGCGTATTTGCTAAGCGCTAAGCTTAAGCTGCTACTAGGCTAGGCTGGCGTTGGTTGTGGCGATTAGCGGCGCGGCACACATGATTAATGGGGGGTGTGTGTTGCATGATGTGTGTATATTAGGAAAAGTGAAGTTTGTTTTCAAGTTCAGAAAGCGGAGAATGTCAGGGCTTGACTTTCGCGTGCCCCTCGGTTTGACAGTTGGTAGTTGAAATGGGATTAGACGCGTGGGATGTGTTGCTATTCTAGTACTACAGCGATGATTCATCGTCTTCTTTTAAATGGAGTTGGATGCATGCATCGCGTTCAGGGCTTTCATCACAGCGCCGAAAAGCGAACGTGACTTTTCTCTTAGTGGAATCTGTCACGTGAGCACGGTTCGCAACTAGCTAGTTCGGCGAATCTTTACCGGTCTTCATTCATTGACAATCTGATGATGGTTTCTGAACCTAGAACCTTTATCCAGCTTCTAATCAGCGCTTATCCAGCACTTTACGAGCGCTAATGGCCTACAGAATTATCCTCATTTTCTGGTAGGGATCGGCCGATTTAAAGTTTGGCTTGTGTCGCTAGGCATCTGATCGATAAGTTCGATCATCTATCTTATCGACCAACTAAACGACACAAGCCAGATGTCAGATCGGCTGATAATAGAGCACTAAGATGAGTAAAAGAGTATATTAGGAGGGATAGAAAAACTCAGTTTTTGATAAAGATCAGGTGATTGCACATCCATCTGATCGATCAAATGTCAAACGACACAAAGACAAACGTCACATCGTTTTAGCCTTACCATAAAACGAACATGACCGAGGTAGTTATCCAGCATCTTACGAGCGCCAATGGCCTCCAAAATTGTCCTCACTTTATGGTAGGATGAGGATAATTTTGGAGGCCATTGGCCCTCGTAAGATGCTGGATAACTACCTCGGTCATGTTCGTTTTGTGGTAAGGCTAAATCGATGTGACGTTTGTCTTTGTGTCGTTTGACATTTGATCGATCAGATGGATGTGCGATCATCTGATCATTATTAAAAACTGAGTTTTTCTATCCCTCCTAGTATGGTGTTTTACTCATTTTAGTGCTCTATTATTGTACTATCAGCTCTTTCTCTGTGATTGGGTTTCTTAACTCACCCAAGTTCAAATGAGCACTGCATCGTACCCAATTGATTGGGGAATTCTTGGAGCGAAATATGAGAATCCCTAGATGGTAGCTCATAAGCACCCGAAGGTGCTGTTTTCAGTTCAGTTCAGTAATGAAGCTGAAGTCTTTCGAAACCCTGAACATTCTCCTGTCGACGTTCAAGTTAAATTTATCCAGCAATTTAAAAGCGCCAATGGCCATTCCAATCTTGCTCGCTTTCTGGCAATGATAAGATGTTTTGATGTTTAGCGTTTGTCGTTTGACAGCTAGTCGATAAGATCGATCATGAATCTTATCGATTAGTTGTCATACGACACAAGTCAAACGTCAGATCGCCATATCCCTACCAGAAATCGAGAAGGATTGCAGCGTCCATTACCGCTCGTGATAGCATTCTGGAGAAGCTTGGAGAAAACACTCAATAGCCGAAGAACTTTTCTGGTGTTCATTAAGGTGGCCCACACTTATATGAAAAACAAAAATTTCGGAAAATGCCAAGTCTTACCTCCTCAATCAGTTGTTTCGGACTCCCAGAAGCTACGTTCAAAATTTGAGCAAAATCGGTTGAGCCTAAGGGGGCGCTCAAATCGCTTGAAGTTTGTATGGGAAAACTTGGCCAAATGTATGCAGAAATTTTAAGTTTTCGAATTTTGCCGCTAGGTGGCGCTGTTAGCGTTCAATAATCAAACCCTTTGGTATTATTGTAGGTGACTATATGCCAAACAACTTTGTCGAAGACCGCAAAAGTGATCCAACGTCTGTGAAAAAAGTTATACCCTAGGTAAAGTGAGGATAAACTTTATTGTTATTTTTCCAATGCATGTAAAGGAATAATAACAATAATGAAATCTCAAAACTTTGCCTCACCTTGCCTAGGGTATAACTTTTTTCACAGCCGTTGGATCACTTCGCGGTCTTCGACAAAGTTGTTTGGCATATAGTCACCTACAATAATGCCAAAGGGTTTGATTATTGAACGCTTACAGCGTCACCTAGCGGCAAAATTCGAAAACTTAAAATTTCTGCATACATTTGGCCAAGTTTTCCCATACAAACTTCAAGCGATTTGAGCGCCCCCTTAGGCTCAACCGATTTTGCTCAAATTTTGAACGTAGCTTCTGGGAGTCCGAAATAACTGATTTAGGAGGTAAGACTTGACATTTTTCGAAATTTTTGTTTTTCATATAAGTGTGGGCCACCCTAGTGTTCATGCTATCGCAGAAGCTGGATACCGCTACGCTCCGCCAATGGGAGATTCAGCATAAATCCAAGGACATCTCTTGATATGACGCCATGCCAGACTTCCTGGCGTAAGCATTGCGCAATTCTGAAGTCTACTTCTACGCGGAGTGGATTCGAGAAAAAACCTCCGGTCAAGAGCTCAGCTATTCACACTCTAGTGCCATCAGCTATCACCAGTAGTTGTCAGATCTGCAACGGTGAACAGCATAGCGTTGAACAGTGTTGTCGTTTCGGCAAGATGCGAATGGTGTACAGTAAACGGGCGATTCGCAGACTTGAGCTCTGTTCGAATTGCCTGTCGTCCGGAAATTTGGTAGTAGATTGTTCCACACGTGCGTGTTCCAAGTGTGGTCAATGTCATCATCAGCGGTTGCATCCGTATTCGCCAACCACTTCTATCCTTCAGAATCCGATTCCGAAAACCCCACACTGCTACTTCGCCCAACACTCGAAGTCAGTGAACAACAATACTTCTGTCAACCGCGCTCGTGGAGCTCGTAGATCGCTTCGGCAACATAGGAATTGACCGTGCATTGCTGAATAACGGTTCGCAGATGATCACGAAGAACCTGCCCAACGGTTGAACTTCTAGATATTCTACGAAAACCCACGTCCGGTGCATGGTGTTGGAGGTGCTACAACGGTGTCCTACAACAGTCTGTGTTGGCGAGAATTCTGTCACGTTGCTCATCATGCCGTGCTGCATCGACTAACGTTGAACTTGCCGCAGCTGCAGAGCTTTGATATCAGTACTTGGAAACTGTCATCCGACATCTGTTTCGTGGATCCTGGCTTCCATGAGACCAGTGCCGTAGATGCAATCCTTCACGTTTCCGTCTTCTACGAGTACATAACTGATGGGAGAGAGCATAAAAGGCTCTCGGAATCTATTCCGAAATTGTGTAACAAAAAACTTGGTTGAATAGTAGTCGGAGAGGTTCCAGAGACTCCTGTCACAACCTTCAGTGCAGTCAACATCGCTTCAGTCTCTACCGAGGAGCTCCGGAGAGATCCACGAACTGGATTCCTACAGAATGAAAAGTTGTCTTTCCATCGAGGAGTCTACGTGTGAGTCAACAACAACAAGAGATCCTGTTGGCAAGTTTCGGGTAGCGTCGCTGAAGAAGGAGTATATGTAGAAGCAGCTAGGCAAATCTAAGGCGATTGCAATCAAGCGATTCACGAGACTGGAGCGTCGTTTGAACGCGATCCTGGAGAGGAAGCCTCTGTATACAGCAGTTATCCACGAGTACAGCTATTATTTGTCACATCATCGCGCACAGCCCTGAATACTGACTGACAGCATTACAACGTAACTCAGAGTAGTGTTCGATGCGTCGTCGTGTGCTACATACACCGGAGTTGCCCTAAACGATTCTCTGACGATGGGACCGGTGGTTCAGAGCGCTACGCACTCTTTATTTTGATTCGCTTCCGACTTCAACAGTACGCGATCGACACTGATTTGGATAAGATGCACCACCGTATGATCAACGTAGTAGAATAGGATCAACTGCTGCAGAGAATCCTTTGGCAAGAGTACGTTGATGTATGTACCACTTCGAACGTATCAGCTGTCGACCGTAACCTATGGTACCGCTGCTGCATCCTATCTGGTAGCATGGAACTTGAAGAGGTGCTCTGAAGAGGAAGAGCAGACGAAACCAGTCGCAGGCTACGCTGATGACATGCTAACTGGAGCGAGGTCTGTGAATGAAGGAATACAGTTGTGCAAGGATGTCCTGTCGCTGCTTGGTTCTTCTGGTTTCAACTTCCGAAAGTGGCATTCCAAACAGCCGGCGATTTTGAAGAGTATTCTACGACATCTGCATGGTGAGCGAGAGCTGCGTATGGTTTAGTGGGGCTAGTGATCGTGCAGGCGAAGATGTTTCGAATTGTTCAGCGCAGAACTGCAATCGCAGTGGCTCCAGTTCAGAACAACATTCAATCGAATCGATGCGGTCTCTGTATCCATTCAGCGACAATGTGACATCATGTGGCGAACTACACGTATTCTGTGATGCCTCAGAAAAGGCGTACGGAGCAGCAATATATCTATGTTTTGTTGCACAAGACGGAAAGGTTGCAGTTTCGCTGGTAGCTCCAAAGTAGCTTCTTTGGAAGACTTGAGCAAGAAGAAGAAAAGGTATTCGATACCCAGACTAGAATTTTCTTCAGCACAGTTATTGACGCATTTGTACGAGACAGTAGCAGAGAGTATCCAGATTCTGAAGCGAAGACGTTCTTCTGGACTGATTCCGCCACCGTGAAGTGTTGGCTTTCGTCTTATCCATCTAGGTGGCAAGCGTGGCACCACAGTGTCTGAGGTTACGGCACATCACTCGAGAAGGCATTTGGAACCACGTGCCTGCTGGCGTCGAGAATCCCGGCAGTCGAGTGTGGCAGACGTAGCCCCAAGAAGACCCGAGTGCTTGGCCGAAGATGAGTAGCAAGCCCTAGTGACAGCAGTGCTGCAGATGCTATCACTCAGTGATATCTTCACTCGTTATTCGTCAACTGCCTGGATACTTTGTGGAGCACTGAACACGAAGGCACGTGAAGAAACTCTGAAGGCATTAGTGAAGCTAGCGCAATCGGAGTGTGCCCCTGTGGGATTCTGAGATCTAGCAGCGAAAGAAGAGGTGAAACCTAGTTCGAATTGCACACGAAAATGCCTTGTCTGCGAGATTGACGACGTCAATGGTCATGGTTGACTACCATCACAGACTTCTCCACGGAAGAGCGCAGTTGTTGCTATACTTTATGAAATAGAGGTTCACGCTGCTTCTGGCTTAACCTGCTTCAGAGCTCATCGACGAGCCCACGAACTGTTGACCTGGGCGACCTGCCGATAGAACAAGTTCCTGTGTTTCTTCGCGTCTGAGTTCACTACTATGGTCCGTTAAATATTCGTCAAGCGTCTCGTAAGGCTGTTCCAGTTGAATGCTACTTGTGTGTGTTCGTCTGCCTAGTATTTTGTGAAGGCGGCTCACATGGAGATGGTAGCAGATCTCACTACGGAAGCATTCGTGGCGGTTCTGAGACGATTCGTGTCGCGGCGTGGGAAACCAGAAGTGATCCTTTGAGACAACGCCACGAATTTCATAGGAGCGAATCGCATCGTCTATTCAGAGCGAAACAATCCCCCAGAATACAGTATAGTATAGTGGATGGAAGCAGCCAGCAATTCGATCGCGTTTAAGTTCATTCCTGCCAAATTATCGAAGTTCGGTGGATTATGGGAAGCGGCCGTGAAGACCCTGAAAACCCTAATGTGAAACGTAATAGGAAATACCGTATTCCATCTGCTGGACGAACTGCTGACTGTTGTCCCACAGATCGAGACCTGCCTGAATTCGATTAGCAAAGACCATCAAGATCTTGAAGTTTTAACTCACGGACACTTTTAGATGCGATGCAGCGTTCGCTAACTGTGATTATGGAGGCGAATCTTGTGGAAATCCCGGACTGACTGAGCAGAATCGCTTGAAAGCGAATGGTCTATACAGACTAACCAGGAATATGCGAGCGGTAATGGCTGCTTCAGTCATTCTCGCTTTCTGGTAGGGATAAAACGATATGACGTTTGGCTTGTGTCGTTTCGTTTGACAGCTTATCGATGCGTTTTATGACCGATCTTATCGACCAGCTGTCAAACGACATAAGCCCAACGTCAGATAGTGTTATCCCTACCAGAAAGCAACATGACTGTGGCGGCCATTAGTGCTCGTAAAATGCTGGATTTGTCGGATCTTCACAGTCGAGTATTGTAAGGAAATTGATAATGTTATTATATCATAATGAGTAGATGATTTGCTTCGGTGTTCCGAGACAACGAGAAGAAACGGTCGAAGTAGTCGGGAACCATCTAGCAAAAGAGAATGGGCCTTTTCATTTGACGTCTTAAATCAGCTGATTTTTCGGGCATTTGACAGTTCTCATATGAAAATGACAGTTTAGCGTTTGCGTCTTTGTTAGGCAGTTGTAAACAGTGGCATACACGGACCTGTCAGCTGAAAAGGCCTATTGACTGAGACGTGGTGACATAAAGACGCTGTTTCAGAGCGCAAGTAATTGAAGAAATAGGTCTCTATCTCTTCTCTCTCTTCTTGGCGTAACGTCCTCATTGGGACAAAGCCTGCTTCTCAGCTTAGTCTTCTATGAGCACTTCCACAGTTATTAACTGAGAGCTTCCTCTGCCAATGACCATTTTGCATGCGTATATCATGTGGCAGGCACGAAGATACTCTATGCCCAAGGAAGTCAAGGAAATTTCCTTTACGAAAAGATCCTGGATCGACCGGGAATCGAACCCGTCACCCTCAGCATGGTCATGCTGAATACCCGTGCGTTTACCGCCTCGGCTATATGGGCCCTGAAGAAATAGGTATTTTCTGTAAATAATCTGACCGTGATTTGTTGAATCTAACTTTGGATTCGAGCTAGATCCTACAAGTATTTTTGCACAGAAGGCCGTATATGACACGAATTCCATCAGTCCGTCCCTGATATTACAAGAAACAGAACCAGCTGAACAACAGTTTCTTAAGCTAAAGTTTGCTTAAGAGTGGTTTGTTCCACTCTTGTACAGCAAAAATGTTTGTTGGGGCGGTTTCTACACACCCTGCTGCCTGCGTTACGTAACGAATACACCGAAGGTTATTTGTGCTCATACAGAAAACTTTCAATCCTCGTCGTAACGCTTCTGCAAATATCACTATCACCAGTCACAAGCATTGTTATCAAAGTGCAGTTATCTCAGAGCTGGGTCTTATCATCGGCAAACAGAGCTGTGCGCAATGCAACAGCCAGCCGGTGCGGTGATTTTCAAGAGTGGACGAGACTGGCTTTTATGGAACGTCAATTTCCTGGCTGCTGCACGTTGCAACTTTCAATGCCATCTCAAAACCCGCGTTGAGTTGCGGTTGCGTTACTCAATCGTGATCCTCAAGAGGGTATTCACACTGTTTTATTTTCGCGCGAACAAAATCGCTATGTGTGTGGCAACCAATCCCCTCGGGAAAAATTGCATAAGCACAACACACAGCCACAAATCTCTCAAACAAATTACAGTGACCCCACACCGATGAATCACCTTAATTTGTGTACACTATTTATGAATCACCATGTTGATCAAATGGAGTGATCCATAAACTGTGGTCATTTTTGCCGATTCATAAATTGTGGGGTCACTGTACATTTTTCTCCCATTTCGACACCCCAATCTCGATCGAATGGATCTCGATGTGTAGACATGCATCCGCCGACGAAACAACGAAACAGTGCACAGCACTCATCAGATAACACTGTTATTTTTCGACAACATCTCCGTTCGGAAACGCACCATAAAGACGGCGACGACGACTTCGTCGTCAACGACAACCGAAAAGAGTGTTGTTCGAGAAACCGTTTCTGCGAAAAATCCCGTTTCTCTGGCTGCTCTGACAGTCAGTCGTCCATCACCATCATCCATCAGTTCAGTTGTGATGGGAGAAAGTCTTCGAATCGATGCGATGGCGGCAGGGATTTCAAACTGTCACGATCAACGATTCAACATCCAGTTCGAACGCATGTCGCAGTAGGCCAATGACAACATTTTATGCGTCGATTGATGAACTTGCTTGGCTTTTGGCACCCCTGTGCAGGGTTGCCAAATGAATCAAGATAGAATCGTAAGATTCGTCAAACAATTCGACAACACTGCTAGAAACGTTGTTGTCCGAAGGTCCGAGAAACCCCTTTCTTTCCGATCGCTTGCGCTGTTTGCTGTATAATTGTCACATAAATATCACCGCCAATTAAACGAGAGTTTGAATTCGTTCAGCACCTCGCACATTATTGACCATTTCCACCCGGTTGGACAACCTTTTGCTGCCGTCGTCGCATCGTAAGTACGAAGAAAACGAACGGATCGTGATCGCCGTTGTTTTTGCTGCTGATCACGACAATGGCACGGTGCGCGGCATCATGGAGGCCATGACCATCAACCATGGTGCCGATGGTGCTGATGATGATGATGAGTCTGCGTTGCGCACCTTTTAACAAAGTAGGCTCTCTGATGCTACGACTAAATTCATCAATCTTGTGCGCGCTTGCTGTGATGTCTATTTTACACGCACCGGGTTTTGTTTAAACTTTCTTTCGCTTTTGTACGGATCGCGGGACCGGGGCCGCACGGCGATGATGATTGGACCGGTCCACGAAGATCGAAGTCGCGCAAATGTGCGATGCAGTTTGCGTTGGATTTTCTCCGGATCTTCGAACAGCTCCGGTTTTTTTTTCGTTCGTTGTTTTTGTTTTTTGTTTGTCCGAGACCGTGCCGCATCGGTGAAGAATTCCAGTTGAGCACGCAGATCACGTGCAGCTTCAAGACGGTTTATTTTTCGCTTGATTAGAGCTGGTCTTGGCCTCGAGCGAGACGAAAGTTTACTTTCTTCTCTCTGTGGTGATGATGCGCCGAAAGTTTGGTTATGGGCTCTGCCTGCCACATTCCTCGTGCCTCCGGCCTTTGCCTTCGGTCGAAGCAGGTTCGAGGGTATGCCCGTTTTGTTTTTTGCGAGGTGAATTTGGGGTTTCCCTTTGAGTGAAAGAAAGTCTTTTGATTTGACAGCCCTATAGATCGTCAATTGATTCGTGTTTGTTCGTCGTGAAGCAATTGAAATTGACATTTAAACGGTCGTTTGATCGTTACCACGTCAAATCTCTTGTTTTGCTTTCTACAATAACGTTTGAATTGAATACAACATTTTACGCTATGGCCCCAGAAATTTTCTCACTTTCTGATAGGGATCAGCCGATTTGACGTTTGGCTTATGTCATTTGGCTGCTGATCGATAAGATCGATCATCAATCTTATCGATTAACTGTCACGCGATACAGGCCAGATGTCAGATCGGCTGTTCTCTAATACCCCGGACAGACATGTGATACGAGTGTGATTCCTGTACAACGGTACGCAGTGTCAAGAAAATTCTAACAAGACTGACTTGAACTGAGAGAATTTTCAGTATGGCACTCATTTCAAGCGCAATTAAACAGTGATTCTTGTATCACATGTGTGTCATAAGTATAACAGAAAGCACAGAGAACAGACATCCAAGTCCAATCTGAATTTTGTGTAAGGAATATTTCATCGGCAACACAAGTGGCAATAGCGCGGCGCTGCAATCAATAAATTTCCCATACCAAATTAATTCACCACTTGAAATGTTTCAATTCACCACTGAATGTGGCAATATGGTGTTTGGTGTAACCTCACTCAAGTCAAGATTCAAATCCTTACACAACTTTTTGAATGAAATTTGTTCTAGCCTGAATGTCTGTTCTCTGTGCAGAAAGTGAGTAAGATTGTAGCGGCCATTAATCACTCGTAAAATGTTGGATAAACTTTTTGGATGTTTTTTGTAAATCCCAACTTCGCCCTGTGGTGGAAAACAACCGATTTGAGTTTGATTTGGATAGAATCAACACATGTTAGGGGCCGTACACAAATTACGTCACGCTTTTAGGGGGAGGGGGGTTCTGCAGAGCGTGACTACCCTTACAAAATATATTGAGGTCCCATACAAAAAGTGTGACATAGGGGGGGGGGGGGGTTGGAAAAGGTCGATTTTTGCGTGACATAATTTTCTCTTGTTTTGCTTTCTACAATAACGTTTGAATTGAATGAATTGAATACAACATTTTACGCTATGGCCCCCAGAAATTTTCTCACTTTCTGATAGGGATCAGCCGATTTGACGTTTGGCTTATGTCATTTGGCTGCTGATCGATAAGATCGATCATCAATCTTATCGATTAACTGTCACGCGATACAGCCCAGATGTCAGATCGGCTGTTCTCTAACAGAAAGCACAGAGAACAGACATCCAAGTTCAATCTGAATTTTGTGTAAGGAATATTTCATCGGCAACACAAGTGGCAATAGCGCGGCGCGGCAATCAATTAATTTCCCATACCAATTTAATTCACCACTTGGAATGTTTCAATTCACCACTGAATGTGCCAATATGGTGTTTGGTGTAACCTCACTCAAGTGAAGATTCAAATCCTTACACAACTTTTTGAATGAAATTTGTTCTAGCCTGAATGTCTGTTCTCTGTGCAGAAAGTGAGTAAGATTGTAGCGACCATTAAACGCTTGTAAAATGTTGGATAAACTTTTTTGGATGTTTTTTGTAAATCCCAACTTCGCCCTGTGGTGGAAAACAACCGATTTGAGTTTGATTTGGATAGAATCAACACATGTTATCGTTCAACTTTAACTGTCAAATAGTATAAACCAAACGTCACGTTGTTGCGGTGGCTCCATATCACAAATTGAACTTCATTGAGTAAGCAAACAATACTTATCGGAGGGTTTCAGCAAAATTTTGCTAAATTTTGCCGAGCTGAAAGTTTCAGCAAAAAATTTGCTGAAATTCAGCAAAATTTGCTGATTTGCTCAGTAAACTCTGCTGATCACCGGTAACGTGTTACTGAAATTCAGCAAACTATGCTGAAAATTCAGCCAAAAAATTTTGCTGGACAATTCAGCTCGGCAAAATTCAGCAAAATATTGCTGAAAGCGTTTGGTGTGTACTTTTCATGAACGATAAGACACAGACAAACAGACGTAACACTTGCGAAATTGCCATCGACCACGCTTTTAACGATCATTTTAAATTTTCATAGTTGTGGCTTTCACAACCATCGTTTTTCTACGCGTTTGACGTTTCACACTAGCGCCTTCTGTTGACGATATTGCACAACACAGTGATTCGTGAAACTTTTCCAGTAGGTGATGCTAGTGTGAACTGGGCGATAGATTTCAATGAAAATCGTTCAAGGTGTTACGTCTGTTTGTCTGTGGATAAGACTCATCATCATTCAGTTTAGGTGAACCACTCCATTTACTCTGACCTATGTCGGATCGTTTTGAACGTTCTTAAATTGTATTCACAAATTGGTAAATTTTCCTGTCAGTCATAGAAGAAATTCAAACGTGAATGCGGTCTTGCCTTGTTCCTTCCAACCAAATGCCATGGAGCAAAATTCTGAATGAACATTCCATTCCGAGTCTGGCAGAGGTGACACGTCATCGCCTTTTCCCAAAATGGGTCTGGTGAGGCGAGCGAGCGAATGAGCGAGCGTTCTCGTGGCAAGTCTCGTAGTGCAATAAATTTTATAGTACAGTAATCGTCCCATTATCCAAGCAAAGAGCAGAAGGCGAAAAGGCGACTCTGACTCACCAAAGCGCTTTACCATTCCGGGTTACCCCGCATATGGGTTAGTCTGTACCGAAGAAGCCGACCTAAGAATTTTCCGCCTGGGCATGATGTCAAGTGGCAACAGCTGCCAGTACGTCTGAATCATCGTGGCAAAAGAACGTCGCTGGAAAAATCGAACTTCTAATAATTTTTGAAAAGGAATTCGTTTGAAATTTTCTAAAACAAGTATTTTGATCTAATTATGTTCTTGTTTTAAATTTATTCAACATAATGGACTTTTTGACAGTTTTTAACTATGAATCTATGAACCGGTGAGCTCACTCATCTGACGTTTACGAAAAATGAGCGTCAAATTCATTCTCGATCTTCCTATCCTCTTCCCTCTCACACGAATTTTGACACTTTGCAGTAGTTTGTTTTGATTCCCATTCGTTGGCGTTCTCTTCTTTCTCGGAGAGAAAATTGAGGTTAAATTTCTATGCAAAACTATTACGTTTTGCAAGATGACGTCACGTATGGCCGTGCGGTTCATTCTCGTTTGTCCCGTCCTTTTCCCTCCCACAAAAGTTTTGACAGTTTTCGGTAGTTTGCTTTGATTCCTATTCGTTGCCGTTCTTTTCTCTCGCAGGAGGAAATTTGAGGTTAGCTTTCCATGTAAGTTAACCTCACTTTTCTCCCTGTGAGAGAAAATAACGGCAAAGAATGGGAATCAAAACAAACCACCGCAAACTGCAAAAAATCGTGTGGGAGGGAAGAGAACGGGACAAACGAGAATGAACCGAACGTTCATACGTGACGTTAGGTTGCAAAACAAAAATTGAAACAAACAACCGGTAATTGTCAAAATTTTTGAGAGAGAGAAGAGGATGGGATGAATTCGTGATGTTTTATAGCAAAGCGTAATGGAAGCTTACTGGAGAAAAAGTAAATTTTGGCGGGGAGCTCCTTTATGTCGAATAAAGTACTAAAATTAAAGACGAAATCTCGCTTTTATTGAATAATACGATCAAGCAAGATATTCCAATCGGAATTGTACTTTACTCGAAAAACGAAGGAATAATGATAAAAATCGAAATAAGTAATAGGGTATATAGTTCTGGAGCTCGATTTGAATAGGTCGTATGTGCTTTTGTCTATTAAAAATTCGATCAGTTGGATTCGCTTATTGTCGCGAAAACCGTTGAAATTGAACAAAGTTGATACATACAGCAGAATCTTCACAAAATAAGCTTTCCGTTCCATCATTAAAAGTCTCAAAAATATCTGCCATATTGCTACAATAACCAAAATAAACTGATCGCATTTTATATCGACAAAAGCACATACGACCTATTCAAATCGAGCTCCAGAGTTCTAGTTTGACATTTGAGGTCGACCTTGACGTGATGAAACTCGACATTTTTCGCACTGGGGATTCAAAAAATGTTTAATTCCCCAGTGCGAAAAATGTCGAGTTCCATCACGTCAAAGTCGACTTCAAATGGAATATATCTGGCGTTCGATTGGAATAGGTCGTATGTTTGTTGTGATATTTATATGGATAGGAATATCCTATCTGACATACACGGTGAAAAACAATCACTCAAAGTACAGTAGACGTTCACTCGGTGCAAACGCTGCAATGCTTTGTAACTGCAAGTCCACTAAGTGCCACAATTTTGCAGTTATCGCACCGCTGTCCGTCCAAATGAAATGTCAACAGTGATGCGATGTTTTTCGTATGCACTTTTGTTGCAATGCGATGTTTTTTGTATGCACATTGGTTGCATTCTGCAGCAACTGTCAGTTATGTGACGTCTGTCAGTTGTTGCAGTTATCGAATTTCATTCGGTAAGTGAAACGTAAACATGTTGCAGTTATCGAACGTCTACTGTAAGTGTTATAAGCTAGGGGCGAGACAAAATATTTAAAAATTCGAAATTATATATTTTCAACCACGGCTAATAAAAACGTAAAAAATGAGTAAATATGTACTATTGGACCATATTTTGTGGTTTAAAACAAGAACCAAGATAGGACTTTAGGAGCCTTTTCCAAACAACTTTCATTTTTTTTAAATTAAAGCGTATTGCACGATTCTGATTGGATATGGTCCCACTCTAGTGTCGAAATTTTCGGTCCGAGTAAATTCGGTTCATCAATGGATAAGTTCATACACCTGTTCATTTCAAATAAACAAGTTCATCTGTACTGATTCCAGTACTAGAAGGCTAGAAGGATTGGATAAGTTACAAATAGTTTATTCTCCTCTTAAAGTTTTTTATATTTTCTTCCCAATCTCAAGAAGAAACTGGTATGTTTTTGGAAAGCAAAATTTCAAATGCCAGAGGTATTGTTCTTCAAAAGTAAATTAGGATGAAGTTTTCGATAAGAGGAATAGGTAGATTCAACAAGAGGAATCTACTTTTCTTTCAAACGACAAAGTATATCCACATTTGCTGAATTCCCTTGACCTATTAGCGCTAACAAAAAGCAACATAAACCCCAGAAATAGCATGTGACACATCCACGGACACATCGTTTTTCCACTCCGCGTCTATTTCCGTCAATCCATCGCATCGGAACAAAGAAATACTGGAATGCTCTAAAAGTGGTGCGGTATTTTACACCAAATCGATCATGATGATTCGTTCGTTTCGTGCTCCAAATTCAATCGGCGAAAAAAAGCACCGCCTGCTACAATGTGTCACGTCGAACACGCGTTCGTTGATGACGCATCGACCGACGACGCTTATCGCCCACTGCACTCAGCAAGCAGAAGAACAGCCAGAAGAAATGTTTCATTTTCGCAACTAGGCTACAGTGCTGATTATCGTTTGTCATCGAAGCCAATCGTACAGCCATGGAATAGAGTGTTCTCGTCAGTTTCAACTTTCAGTTTTATTTCTGTAGATTCTAATTTTAAACCATGAGAAGCTTGAGGTGATGCTATTTCAAAATTCCAAAATTTTCTGATTACACCTTCAACTGACGGGACCGGTCTATTGGCGTCAGCACGGCCCTCTTCACTGATATCATCCATGCAAACACATGATGGAGGTCAGGTCCGCAATGAAAAAAGCGGCAATCAATTTTATGAAACCGTAATCATCTCACCCGGCCGCGGTCGGTGGTATTGCACTCAATCCTTCACTGTCGCGTCGCCGTCACCGTCACCAATCGTCACGGTATGGGCCCAGAACAGCACTCGACGGGTGCGGTGCGGTTCGGTGCGACAATGGGTCTCAGTCATTGACGCGTGCATATTATGGAACAGTCGTCAGCCGCGATGACGACAGAGTCGACAATATTGTGGACCGGTGTGCCCTTTTATGGGCAAATGAATGTCCCACGCGCGGGTGCCCCAAGATGGTGTCAAACTGAGAAGCGAGAGTGTACTGTTGATTGCTGTTCCAGCAGCAGCAACCAGTCGAGACTGCTACTAGAGAGTGTCGGTGGCGGTGTAAAAGTCGAAGGATATTGCGGTGCTGATCTACAAATCGTAAACTCCAAGCGGCCTTTGGGAGAAACCGGTTCGGTTACCCGGCAACCGAAATGCAACGTGGTTGCTGCGATGCGATGATAACTTTAGGGTTAAGATTTGGGAAAGACAGTTTTGGAAATTTACTGACTGATGCGGGGGCCTCTCTCGATCGAGACCAAGGTAGGCGTGTGCTGCAGCATTCGGATCACGAACCATTCCGTACCTACCACCCGATCGTAAATTTGACCAAAACAGGAAACTGCAATCGGAAACTGGCACCCGGCCGACCGAACGACGACAGTTGCTTTGCCAGTCACGTGCGGGGAATGATAATTTTTCGGGTTTTGTTGGTATCGTGCGCAGGGAAACGGGTGACAGACAAGTTTTCGGGTTGTTAAATTGCTTGTCAAACATTTTATGAGCGAAAATGGTTTCCTTTTGGTTTGATTTGGTTCATTGCATATGGTGCAAAACAAGTGTTCTGGCGACTGACCATCCAGCGTTAATCGAGTTCTAATGGTCGCCAAAATTTTCCTCACTTTCTGGTAGGGATCACCCGATCTGACATCTGGCCTGTGTCGTTTGGCAGTTGATCGATAAGATTGATGAACGATCTTATCGATCAGCTGTCAAACGACACATAGGTCAAACGTCAAATCAGCTGATCCCTACCACAAAGTGAGGACAATTCTGGTAGCCATGAGCGCTCGTAAAATGCTGGGACAATTGTCCATTTTACGAGCCGTTTTTATAGGTTTTTATGAATGAAATTTTGACAGGAGGTATCGTCCAAACCCGTGAAAATCAATATTATTATCAACATTGTTGTCACTTCGTAAAATGGCTCATCCTTAGAAGAATCATTCAAGATGATATTGTGTGATGATAATGTGTGTAAATCCATTACAATATTACATGATGTGTGGCGGTAATGGTCTACTTATTGGTCATTGGTTTCCAACTGATTTTACAGTTGCAGTTTGCGAGCTGAGTTTCCAAAATGTCGAAATAGCCAGAGTGCGACTAACAGTATTATTTTCTCAGTCCAATATAAAAAAGAAAACTTTTTCGAAACTGATTATGAACTGTTATGAGGCAATGCATTGAAACTCAATGGCTTTCAATTCGAATGAAATAATTAATTTCATAGCCGTTCTAAATTAGTCTATGGTTCTACGCTGCCGCACATAATTCGTCTAATCAATATGCCAGCAGTCTAAATGAGAACAATCCGAGTGTGATCCTCCTAAATTGAGCCGTAAAAATAGCAATAACGGCACGCAGCGCTCTTCTCACTTATCAACTAATCGGGTAACGAAAGACGAACAAAGGTATCATTTGGAGTAGAGGCTTGATGCAAGAGCATGATTCACAAGCATTTTTTTTATTGAATGAACAAAGCAGGCGGTGCAAGTCAGATGTGTGATGCAGCTGAGTGACGTTCTTTAGTATCAAAGCCCAATATTTATTTTAATATGTTCTCAAAGACCCAATCCTTATAAATAAGTTAAACACTGTGTTTCAGTCGTGGTTTTTCTGAATGTCCCTGAAGCAGTGAAGAAAATTGTCAGACAAAAGAGGCACAAAACAAGCAACAAAGAAGACGCGGTGATTACTCTTTATCCCAACTGGTAACAGATAATGACATGATCTCGAAAAATTTTGTTGCAGACAAAACTGAGCCTGAATTTGTTGCGTACTTTTCAACTTGTGAATAATCAATTATTACCAAACCAAAATCGAATCTTTTTGATGATACATCTTAAGCAGCGTTGCTGTGTTTACCGATTCGAAGTTACCGCTCGAAAATTACAATGCAAGCCTTAAAAATCTCTAAACTCGTGGTGCACGATCTTTGTCCTATTCTGTTCAAGTTGGGACAAACGTATGTCGCATTGGGTAGAATGTCGCAACAAATGCAGGTTGCGACATTGTCGTTATTGTTGCGCGATGGTTGATTTTTGATTCACTGCCCTGAAGTCCTACCTAGATTCAAGGTTTAAACCACAAAAGAAGGTCCAAGTATGCATATCTACTCATTTTTCGATGTTTGTATTGATTGTGGTTGAAAATATATATTTTTAAATTTTATGATCTTGTGTCCCGCCCCTAGCTTTGAACTCATGGTTTGAGTGATTTTTTTATCGTGTTCATCAGGTTGGAACATTTTCGAATCCCCAGTTTGAAAAATGTCGAATAGGCCTAATCTGAAGACGTTAAAAATCAACTGATTTTGGGAGCCTTTGACAGTTCTCCTATGAAGATGACAGTTCAGTGTTTGCGCCTTTGTTCGGCAGTAGTAAACAGTGACATACATGGACCTGTGAACTGAAAAGGCCTATTCCATCACGTCAAGGTCAACCTTAAATGTTGTTTACCATTTTACTTATTTCGAGTTTTTTCATCATTCTTTCGTTTTTCGAGTTCGGGAAAAGTATTTACTGTTGGGTTCAGAATATAGAGCTTGCTGACGTTTATTCACCTCTCTCTTTCAAGCATGCAAGCGGGATAGGATTTGTTTTCATCGGGAAACCTTTCCTGATGACAACAAATCCTATTCCGCCTGCATGTTTGAAAGAGAAAGGTGAATAAACGTCAGCAAGCTCTATTATGCTTGAACGTATTATTCGATAAAAAAAGGGATTTTGACATAAGTTTTGGGACGCTATTGCTAAAGTTTTACAATGCTCAATTACAGACAACATATCATTGATAACTTAGAGGGAGGTCAAAATGGGCGTTCGAGTGTATTTCATGAGCTTTTAGAGGTGTTTCAGGGGATTTCAGGGGTGTTTCAGGGAGTCTCAGGGTATCTAAGGGCGTCTCATGGGAGTTTTATGGGAACTCGGGAGGATTCAGAGAAGTTTCAAGGGGCTTTATGGGAATTCAGACTTAGGGCGTTTCAGAGAGTCTCATGAGGTCTCAGGAACGTTTCCAGGGATCTTTATGGCGTCAAGGCAATTTCAGGGAGTTTCAGAGACGTTTTAGGGGACTCTAAGGGGTTTCACAGCTCTAAAAGTGAACGCATGATTCAAACTTATCGTTTTCTTCGAGTCTACCCGTTTTTTCTTCTCAAGATTTAATCGTTCTCTCGACTAATTCGCCTCTTATTATCTACAGCCCGGCGTATGTGGCTCTTTATGGCAGCGGATCTCTCACCTCATCGCACTCGGTCCGGGTCCACCGGGTCCGTCCAGTTAAATTTGGTCAGTCAAGTTCATCGCGTATAAATTTTCCGTTTGCGGTTTAACCTTTCTCTCGAGCGCGCTGCGAGTGGGCGCTCGCTCATCTGCGATGCGAAGAAAGTTGACCGAAAAGGGAGTTCAGGCGTAACGCCGCCTACCTTGGTTTGGTGGTGGCTGTCCGAAAAATAAAGAAATTGGGCACAATCGGGTCGGGTCTCTCTGGGCCCTCTCGCAGTGCTGCGCTGCTATTGCATTTATTTATTGTCCGTGAAATTTTGATATTTTCTTTTAATCGCAGTAGGCACTGACGGCGGACACAAGTTAACGGTGCCATCCAATTATTGGTGGTACTTTGCACCTAATCTCATGCCTGGTACCTCTATATGACACTGCAAAGCTGTGGTGAGCATTTTGACGTTTGGAGCCTAATTAGGCATTAGTCATAGTGTGCTGATACACGAAACGACTTGAAGATTGTTTTTGGACTGTCAAGATAAGAGCATGTTAAACTTGGCTCCTGGTTTGGCCCTTTCTGTTTTCAGGTCACGAGCAATCCAGCATTTTATGAGCGCGTAATGAGCCATTTTACAAGGCGTTTTGGATCAGCTGATCGCTCATTTCTTGAATGAAAATTTTGACGTTTGATCTGTGTCGTTTGACACTTGATCGATAAAAGAGATGATCGATCTTACAGATCAACTGCCAAACGTCAATTTGGCTGATCCTTACCAAAAAGTGAGCGAAATTCAGGCGGCCATTAGTGTTCATAAATTGCTGGATAAGACTCGAAAACACTGTTGACATACAAAAAGCATTTTGCCATAAAAACGCACAAACTCAACGATAATGCGAACCCCTCCCCCATCGTTTAACAGGTATTTTGCAATCAAACGATAAAAAAGTGTTGCGAAAAGATTTCACATCAAGTGAGCTGTGACTTACTTTTTTGCTCCGTGCCGCGTTTTTCCCGCGCGGATCGCCTACTGCCATAATGACCATTAATGGGATGCCACTGGGGTCCAATTTTTTGCAGCTTCCGCGATAGCATGATGCGCTGCATGCGGTGTGGCGCCGAAAGAGAAAATCCAAACGAATTGTGCAATACTTAAATGTACAACAATTTTGGAAAACTGGTGGCACATTTTCGCGTCGATCGCAAAAAATATGCGGAAAAATAATCGAATGATTGTTTAAAATGCCCCGATTGATCGATCGATCAGTACGCTGTGTTTGCGAGGTGTGAAACACTGCTTTGACAGGTGCAAAATATTGGCATTTCGATTGCGCTGTCATTACCTTGTGTGGATGGAACACTGGAACATTTTCGAATTGATGTATCCCGTGATCTCATAACAAATGTGGCATATACGTCTTTGATTTTGTCGTTTGACAGTTGAACGATAAGATTTTATCTACTGAGTTTTCGGGTCTTTGACAGTCCCTCCACAGACGTTCTTCACGGACCTGTTACTCGAAAAAAAACTATGGTCGACATAAACAAGCTCTGTTCCTGGTAGGGATCTTTCGATATGACGTCTGGCTGTCGATCAATTAGATCTTATCGATTAAATGTCAAATGAATGGTGCTTGACGTTGGACGTTGGACCACATGATCCATTCCAGAAACTGTTCTTGAATGTAGCGGCCATTACCAACCATGATTGACGTTAACAACTTATCGTTCAACTGTCAAATTTCAAAACACCCCCTGCCAAAAAGTGAGTTCGATTAAGGTGACGGTCATTAACGTTCATGAATGCCGTTCAAGACTCCATAAACGATCACACTTTCTTCTCGTTTTTCGATTCAGCAAACCGATCGCCCAAACGTCCCAGCAGGAGGAGCAGTACACATTATTTTCAGCCCGTTTGCTTGCTCGCATTTTACATGAACCGTAAGGGAAAGCGCAAGAATTGGGCCGAATTGCGCGTGGACTGTGCGGAGCCGGTTTGACCACCTTTTGAACCACGTACGTACGTACGTACGTCCTCGTCTCGTCTCCGGTCAGTGCCGTCCGCGGCGGAGTGTCGGTCAAATCCCGGAGAAGAATTATGGCACCACACCAAGCGCGCACAGGGACATCGGGTTTCTTCAGCGATTTACCATCTTCATCGTTTGATGATGGTGGTGGTAATGCTAGGTACTAGTGTGCAATGGAAGAGAGTGATCTTGCCCGTCAGGAGGTCTTCGACGGGAGAGGAACCGGTTCCTGTACGAATACGGCATGGCGACAAAGTAATTGTTGCTGAAATAGTACCACGCATTGAGTGACTGACTGACCAACTAGAATGTACGAAGCTTTAGGCCATCTCGACCCACTACGTGGTACGTGTCGATTAAGGCAAACAGATGGGTTACTTTGATTTCATGTGTCAAACTTCGATAACAACTCTCAGACAGGGGCTTTTGACAGTTTGGAGCATCCCTTTACAAGATGGATTTAAGATAAACGATCTTATGTAAGGCTTGGCAGTTAAACGGTAAAACTGATGATCTATCTTTTCCGGCGGTTGTCAAACGATACAAGACAGACGCCTGTTTTTTATCTATCTTGATCAAAGGACGAGTTTGATTTTCGCTCGTAAAAAGCTATACTAGATCTTATCGTTCTAATGTCAAACGAACGATGCAGATTAATGCATCATGAATGACAACTCGTTTGGTCCACATTTGAAAATGAACTTTGTTTTGGTAGTCGTCAACATTTGCATAGAATGCTGAAAAAAAGTACCAAATGTATTTCACACGAATTGCCAACTTCTATCGTTTAAATGTCAAATTTGCATCTTCTTAGGCTACTCATTCCATTTTCAAGGAAAACGTCGCAGAAGTGGAATGTTTTCTCATTCAATCCCAACTGGTAACCCAATTTAGCCTCCTTGGATGAATAATGATGATCGTTTATCTGTCAAATCAAACCGCAAAACGGGAAATTGCAACTTTCCAAAGTTCATTACACATACCGAAGTGTTGATTACTACAATGTGCAAATGCACCCGGCCGTTGGTAATTGTGAATCACACCCAGAAGAAAAAAATGTGGGGTTGTGGGGAGGATAGTTGATAACAGTTCACCGAAACCGAGAGGAAAAATACGTGAAGAAACGGACGGACCTTACACACATGGAGTCCCAAACTGGTTCGGATCGCGAACCGAAAGTGCTTCCATAAATCAAGTTCCTCCGTCGCGTCGCGCCGTTGTCTTCGGTCTTGCGCGCGAGAGGGGATTGCACCTCATCAATATTTCAACTTGTTTTATTTTTTCGCCCCTTTCTTCTCCTCGCAGCAGAGTTTGCTTGCTGCTGCGATGTCTCTCTAATTGCCCCACATGGCCTACTTGATTGTAATGCGCGATGTGGTGCTGCTGCTGTTGCTGTTGCCATGGTGGCACTTGTGTGCGCGATTCCTTCGATGGATCACCATGATGATGGTGGATAAATGCGCGTACAAACTAGCGGACCTTGAAACAACAACAGCATCAACTGCGCCACTACAACAACAACAACAACAACAGCAACAATGTATGTAGTTTAATGTGATTCTGTGGCTTGTGAGAGTGTAACCGAGCCGGGTAAAAGTCTTTCTGTAGGTTAATAATGTGATCAATAACCGGTTGGCGGAGTTGTAACTGTTTTTTTTAGGAGGAACTGTGTCCATCACATGGTTTTTCCTAATTATGAAGATTTGCAGGTGCACAGTTCCACTTAGGAATGGATTTTTTAACTCACGTGCAACAATTAGGCGATTATGGTATGGTTTAAGAGTTTATAAGCGATAATAGCTTATTTCAATCAAACTCGTTTTCTGGAATGGATAACTAGATCTGACGTCTGACTTATGTCCAGTTGATCGATTAGATCGTTCATCAATCTTATCGATCAACTGTCAAACAACAAACTTCAGATGTCGGATCGTTTGATCCACTCGGAAGCGAGCATTATTGTGGCATTCATAAATGCTCGATGGTGCTCGGTTCTATAGGATTTATAAAACTTCCTGATAAATATTCAAAGAAGACATAAAAACGATAAATAATGGATTCGCGTCCCGCAGATAGTATAGACCCTAAACTAAACTGTGGGGGCGGTCTCTTGAGACTGCTCGACCCTGCTTGTTAGTTATAGACCAACTTAGGCAAAAAATGTTGTTTTTGTCAATAATTACCCATTTTTTACTAATTTCAATTAACCGTGTAACCCCAACAACACACCCATTTTAAAGTTCAGGCAATAACATTTCCAACGGTGTATTAAATTACAAAATTAAATCGTTTTTTCCAGGCCCCTGGCATGAATGAAATTTATCGTAGCCAACATCTAACTGCCTTATACTCATATTCGTGCAAATTGAAACGAGCGTGTAATCAACAAACGCAGCTTTTGTTTGATGTTGTGAGCCACACACGAAATCACATTCACAATGCGTGTTTGTTGGGGTGCTTTATTCAACTAATCGCATGCTCCTCTTACCGTACATTAATATTAAAGCGAGTTTGAAGTGTTTTGTGATCATAAGCGGCGGAAAAAATGATTCCAAAAACTGATCAACAAACCAAAATAAACGTTAAACAAGAAATTGTTGATGTTTTCGCATTTGACAGTGGGCGCTATTTATTAGCGCCCAGGACATCCTGTCTACCATGATTCCAATGCATTGATATAGGCCGTGTCAGGGGCCTGGTTTTTTCACTGAGAAAGTTGCATTTGTTTAAAATGCATTTTTTCTACAATTTTCACTATTTTTCTAAGTCTGAAATCTGTGGCGCAATGAATTTCCATCATAGAGGGTTGCAATTTTGGGAATCTAGGTTTGAACTATCTGGCTATCAATTGGTATATAAGACACGCCATTCAAAGCAAGTAAAATTTTCGATTTTTGGCCACCACTTTCTCCATAGTGGCCGACCATATTAAAAACTACACGGAACAGGGAAACCCCGTAACACGCGGTTTTAAAAAACGCAGCCGCTCGCGTGCACAGCCTGCTACGATCTCCTGCTTCTTCTTTCCAAAGATGCCTCCATGAAAATTAGCAGAGATTGCTTCATGAATTTATAGATTTCCGGGATTCTACTACGATTAAGGTGAATATAAAGCACAAATCTGAAGAACCGAGGGTTGGTTTGCGCTGAAAAGTTGATCGATTGGTCACCACCAGTGGGTCACCAATCGATCAACTTTTCAGCGCAATCCATATTTTAGATCCTCAGATTTGTGCTCTTGAAATTTTGAGGTGTGGCTTCGTTATATATTCACCTTAAACAATCTATCCATCAGTTTCTCTGCGATTTTTTCCAGATCCCTCTACAGATTTTTCGCGGTTTTCTCTTAGGATTCTCCAGGACGCTTCGGAATTTCCTCTTGGTGTTCCCACAGGCTCTTGGTATTGCCAGCTTCCGGTTTCCGGAGGAATTACCGTAGGAATTGTGGACGGAATTCGTGAGGCAATCACAGAAGTAGTACTTGAAAGTATTCCGGTGAAGTTTTTGGAAGAATACTGCAAGAAGTTCTTGTAGTATTCCTGGAAAGGTCTTAGAAAAAACTCCTGAAAAAATCCCAGAAGCAACTTCGGAAGGAATCTCGCATGGTATTCCTGGGAGGAATCCTTGACGGAATTTCGGCTGGAATTTATGAAGGAATCTCGAAAGGAATTCCTGAAGCAATCCCCAAGAAAACTCCTGGAGGAATCCTGGAAGAAATTTCTGGAACTAAAAAAAAAAATCCGAAGCTTATAAAAAAAACTTATTAGGGGAATCTCTGATGCCATTCCTGGAAGGTTTCCGGAACTCCTTGAGAAATCCCTCTGAAGAATATCTGATGGAACCCTGCAAGGAGTTCCTAAAGCAACATTTGAGGAACCGCGGAAGAAATTCCTGAAGGAATCTTGGGAAAAATTTCTGGAGTAATCCTAGAGAGAATTCCTGGAGGAATTACGGAAAGAATTCTGAAGGAATCTAGGAACTCCTGAAGTACAGTAGACGTTCGGTCGGTGCAAACAGTTTAACTGCAATGCTTTTTAACTGCAAGTCCGGTAACAGCAACAAATTTGCAGTTATCGCACCGACGAACCGACGTGACAGCTAGAACAAATAAATTCAAATTTGTTGTCCACGACGCCATGATGAAAAATAGCCGAACACTATCGCCACCTCTATAACGGCTCGCGATGATTTGCTAGCTCGACACCAAACCCCCGTGTGTTCATATAGGAAACGGTTCGTGTCTGCGCTGATTTGACAGAAGCGATCGCTCGCTTCGCTGGTCGACCGTTAAATTTGGGGGGGGGGACAGTTTTGAATCACCACTGTCACGTCGGTTCGTCGGTGGTTATCGCACCGCCAAATGTCAGAATGGTGCGCCATGTTAGCCCAAATGAACAGTCGGATGAATTTCACGTTCATTTTACGTCAGTTGATGGTTTGTTGACACTGTCAGGCGTTGCAGTTATCGGATTTTCGTTCGTAAAGTGAAACGTAAATATGTGGCAGTTATCGAACGTCTACTGTATATCCTAAGAAATCTCTGAAAACATCTTTAGAAAAAGCTCGGGATTACCTCCTGGAAGAATCCTGGCAAGAGATCTTTAAGGAATTCCAGACAGAAGAACTCCTGGAAGAACCCCAGAGGGAACTGTTGGGCTGTTGAAAGCATTGAACACTAGCATTGATAGGTATAATTGTTGGAAGAGGTATATTTGAGAGAAGATTATTGTAAATTGTATAATGTATATACCTGGAATGAATAAAAAGTGTGGCGTTTGTTGATTGCGGTATCAGTCGGCAGCCGTCTAGCTAGATGGATGACTATTGGTTTTTTTTTTTCTTGTAACTAAGCAACGGCATCGACGGAGCTAGCCTCGCTATGACCTCCGTGGCCATGGTAGGCTAGCTCCAACAGGTTATGGGCCCAGGAGCGTGTTCCATAGCACGTATCGATCTGGAAAAGGATCGGCCGCATAAGGCGCGGAGAGTCGCAGCACGGGATCCTTAGGCAGATGGATTGGCTGTCACGGAGGGGTAAACCGTGGGATAGAAAGGCGATACGAGTCAACTGGATGACTGCTGGTTGGTCACCGAAAGGAGCTCGGTGAAGGGATTGTGGAGTTGCGGATAAAACTCGACGGTCGCACCTAGACGGGAATGTTAGCGACAGGAAGAGTGATCTGGTGGGCAATACGAAGAAGGAACTCGGAGATGGATGATCCTGGTCAGAGTTCGTAATATTGGCAGAACTTCGCAAACGTCGGAGTTAGGCCACTTGCTCAAGGCTTGCAGTGAGGAGGAGCTCCGAGCCAGGAGCAGATGATTGTGTTAAGGTTGCTCACGCTAAGGAGGAGAGTTGGAGTGTTGGAAGCGTTGAACGTGACTATAGGGCACCGCATTGTTTTAATTTTGTATGGAATTTTGACGTTTCTTGGCCTTGCTGTTGACATAATTTCTGTATGAGTAAGGAGAAGAAGGAGAGAAATTCGTGCAGTGCCCTCGAACGAGATCGTATCGAAATAAAGAGACATCAAAAAAAGAAGATATCGGTAAGGAGAGAGGCAAAATAATGTACCGTCTTACCCCGCTGATTCGACACATTTTAATACGACACTTTTTAACTCGTACCCCGCTTATTCGACATATGTCGAACTAAAAAGTTTTCAAATGTCACAGCGATGTACACTGTAAATGCAAAATAGTTTGATATTGCGTATATACTCGCACTCGCAGCAGCTCCTCCTGCAGCCGCAATATTCCGGAAGTTCTGAGTTGGTGTTATACGACACCCAAACCGCCTGGAGATCAACCGGAATATACTGAGGATGGCAACAATCGTAGAAAGAACGAGCTTTTCACTTGCATCACCTCAATATCTGTTGAAATTCGGACAAATTCGGAAATCAAAACAAAAACAAAAATAGAGCTGCCGAGTTTCAATGAGCATGGTGGTGTAGGGTGACCAGTTTGTGGAATCAAAAGTTTACCCCGGTTATTCGACAACAGTCGGTGTCGTATTAGCGTGTTTTTTTTTGTAGATGTAGTTATGAAACTGCGAGGAAAACATTTGCACTCTTACCCCGGACGTTAGTTTTGCAATGATTTACACGTTTTACCCAATTCGATTGGGTAATATTTGCATATGCAATTTTGTGTGAGTAAAAATCCGCACTTGTGTTCGTGTGTTGAAATGTCACTTATCTCTATAGGGCACCAAAGTATCTAAATACCAAGGTAAGAGATTCCCGCAAATGTCAAAAATGAGACTAACCAACACATCTGCGTTAGTTATGAAAAGTTGGTGTTTTTACACTAAAATGTCATTATTTCAGCAAAGTTTGTGAAGTTTTATTAATTTGGATGTTTCTAAATGCTGAAAAAAATATGTTTAGAACCAATTAAAAATAAAATGTTACCGATTTTAGAATGGCGGTATTTCCTGTTTTATTGCATGGAGGTCACATTTAATTCAGTGAGATGCAATTAAATAATTCTGGAGCTCGATTTGAATAGGTCGTATGTGCTTTTGTCGATATAAAATTCGATCAGTTTATTTTAGTCATTGTAGCAATATGGCAGATATTTTGCAAACTTTTAATGATGGAACAGAAAGCCTGTTTTGTGAGAATTCTGCTGTATGTATAAACTTTGCTCAATTTCAACGGTTTTCGCTATAATAAGCAAATCCAACTGATCGAATTTTTAATCGACAAAAGCACATACGACCTATTCAAATCTAGCTCCAGAATTGCTTCTACGATGGGAGTGCTTAATTTCTTAAGAAAGTTTGCTAAATAGTGTTGCGCCCATACAAATAAGCGCAAACATCATAACTATTTTTTGCTTTTTTCCTTTTCTCACTAATCCGTGAATATTAGCGGGAATCTCTTCCCTTGGTATTTAGATACTTTGATAGGGCACTGCATGAAATTCTCTTCTTCTCTTTCACTCTTACAGAGTTTTTGTAAACAACAAGGCCAAGAAACGTCAAAATCCAATACAAAATCAAAACAATGCAGTGCCCTATAGCGTTGGCAAATCTGGAGACGTAATCTAGAGCTCTGCGATTCGTTGCGATGAATAGTTAATCAAGCGATTCGTCGAACTTATTGCAAGTTCTTAATTAATCCTTCAAGTGAAAATCAGATTCACTTGATGGGCTAGAAACTTCAACAAGGTATAACTTGTTTTTCCCAAAAGTTCAAATAAAACATACAGCCGGAATCGCAGAAAAAGTAGGCTTCGCTCCACTAACTATTCAGTGTCGGTATAGCATACAGTTCTGCCAGCAGCTCAAGAACACTTTACTCCCGGCGCGACTTCGTTCGTTCGCCGCGGTTGTTAGTGCCATTATCCAATTTCTGCTGCTTCCACTTGCCGATCGCATCGCGACTCGGCTTCGCGGCGGCGGCGATGTAAAATACACAGCGAGCGGGTGTAACTCCCACAAGAAGAAAACATCTCGCACACATACACTAGAGACACCGCGAGTCAGGCCGGATCTCGTCGACGGATGCAAGCAGAAAGCGAAAAAACTGGGTTCCCAATTCCCAATGTGCGCGGGTTGACCTGAGGCGGAAGACCCGGTCGTTGGTGGAGGCGAGGGGATCTGTCTGATGGCGCAGCCAAAGAACCCGAACTCTTTTATTATTCTCTTCCTCCATGTGCCCGTTGTGTGGTTCTCTTCGCTTTCGTTCGTAGTATAGCAAACCAACAGCGTACAGCAACAACTAGAAGGGGGAATCAGTACAATATGTTCTGGTCTAAAAGCCAGAAAATAGCTAAACATGTGAATTACGGCTGCATAGGCGCTTTTGTAAAGTTATGAACAAGATCAAGTAAGCGGTGATCAAAACCATCTCAAGAAGAAAGTTGAGCAAGAAATACGAAGGTACTTCGTCGGTGGAAGCCATGCCAACTATGGACTCTGGAAGAAACTGCGAACAAGCAAGATTCTTTTCTGTACCAATGACCCAAATCTCTCAGATTCGGTGGTACAATATGGAATGGGAGTACTGGATACTCGGGATGTTCTAGCAACGTCATTTGTGGAATGACGAACCACGAGATCGGTGGTTTATCTACTGCGAATTAAGCATTTTGAATGTTGTTCAGGCTGGAAAGATACAATGGGCAGGGCATGTAGTGAGAATGCCGGATAACAACCATTCAACACCAGTATTTCTCAACAAGCTAGCACATGCCTCCTGGATAAGATGGACCAATCAAGTGCTCAATGCTATTGTCGGGCCGCCACCAAACCGGACGTCGCAAAATAAAATCCCGACGCGACCCAACTCGCGACGTTTTTGAATCATGTCAAAAGTTGTGCGCATGCTTCCCGTTGTTGTCAGCAACACAGCGCACTAGATGCGAAACAGTTGCGACACTTGTGGCTCAAGAAAATGGCAATTTTTGAATGAATGTCTGTCTTGATTCCAACCGGATAGGCAATAATAGCGAACGAGGTTAAGAGGTGCATACTATCCCAATTGATAGTTGTACAACAACGTTTGACGGAAAGTTTTCAACGATTTGCGGTTTCAACGCCTGAATTGAGCCGGATTCAGCATTCACTAAATCGATTACTCAGAGACGGTACATATTATACTCCACTCTCCCCTACAACACTGACTGGCGGCGGCACTGTGGCAAATAAGAGCTAGTAGTGTTGTAGTAGCTCTATATGTGTATACGCGGAGCAGCAACAGCTTTCTCGGGTTCTTGAAAGTCTGAGCAGCAGCTCGCGCGCGCGGCGCGAGGTGCATGACCTTCCAACAGCAGCAGCAGTTCTCGCGCTCCATCACCCACACCGCGCAGCTTCATCTCCCACCGAATGATGATGATGATGATAAATATTGAACGGAGACGACGACGACGACGACGGGCTATGGATGCTGGAATCGAAGCACAAGCATGCTTTGCTCGATTTTGTTCGGAAGGAAGCAAGCATGGCCTACTGGAGGTGCTATACGTATGTACGTGCAGGCATAACAAGACCAGTTGGTGCCTACTAGATTTCAGTGGCTCTAGGCTGGAATCATCTCGTCAAGCTCGCTCGTCTGCATCCTTCAGAAATAAAAGCATGTTATCGATCTGTCTCGTATCGTGCACTCTCACATCACATGTGTCGCTGCACATGTGGATATATTTTCCTAGTGTGAAACACCACTTTACATGATGTAGAAGAACTTATGCTGATTTCGGCAGCTATGTTCTCTTCGCCTCAATGTTTTCTCCATATCAAACTCTGGATTAGACGGCCAACTTTGACGGACAAAAAACACCTCTTGACATACAGTATAAAACTTCGGATAATACTAAAGTTATGCTACCTTGTAAGTTTACAAGATTGCAATAAATAGCACTCGGAGTTGAACTGAGGATGGATCCCGGTACATGGAACGATTCAAACAGATCCACCTTCACATGGAAGAATATCTAAGCAAGGCCAGCAATAAGGCCTATGAGAACTTTTGAGCCGTCTTCAAAGTGCTATCCCAGATAATCTACCTAAAACCAAGAAGTTGTTTAGAAGTCATAGAGCTGGCTTCATCGACGACCGGTCGACAACCAACTAGATCTTCACCGTACGGAAAATACTACAGAAGCGCCATGAGTTCAAGGTGCCAACTCATCACCTGTTCATTGACTTCAAGGCGATATACAATAGTATCGGCCGCTCAGAGCTATGGATAATCATGAACGAGAACGGTTTTCCTGGGAGACTGAGCGAGCAGACTGATCAAAGGAGCGATGGATAGTGTGCAAAACTGTTCAATGATTCCGGGTAAATTATTGCATCTTGCATTGCTTTATAGAATACCGTGCAAATGTTCAATCGTCTAAAATATTTGTTCACACGTCAAACACCAAGGAAAGTAGCAAGATGTGGTCCCCGATTTGAACTCAAGTTCCTAGATCCACCTGAGATGACTCTCCGGACAGCAACAGGATATCTATCAGAGTTTTTCTGAATTTATGCTGGACTTCCTTTCATATTCAGTTAAGAAACTTTGGAAACATTTTACAAGAACCTTCGGAGAGGATCCCGTGAGAAACTCTGGGAAACTTTGCAAGATTCCGTGACAAACTGTTGCAGAAATTTTGAAAGAAATGCTAATAGAAACCCCAGATGAAACATTGCTTGGACGGAAATCTGTGATCAAATCTGGAAAAACCTCTGGAAGCAATTTTCCAGAGGGAGAAATCAAGAAAAAAACTCAGACAAACTTGCAAGAAAAAAAGCTGTGAATTCGAAGAAGAACTCCGATGCAATCGCTGAAAGAACAAGAATCTGCGAATGAAGTTGAAGAAGCAATGAAGCAATTGTGGAAGAACCCTAAAAAGGAAACAAAATTTGAATGAATTTTCAAACAAATTCCCAAACAAATCTTTGAGGGGAATCTTAATTCTGGAGTTCTTGAAGTCACAGCTATTCTTCCATTAGAATTAAATCAGATTAAATCGGTGAAAATAGTTAATTCCGTGGTAAGTTTTTAGATTTTCATCGGAATTTCAACGGTGTCGTATATAATCTGACAATGAACATCTCTCAGTGTGTTTACAGGCTTGTCCCTCAATATGTCGACAGACAGTTGATAACGCACGCACATTTCCCACGCCTACGCTATCGACTGACCGACTGTTGACGAGATCAAAGCAGGCCACAACTCTTCCTCCTTTTTCGGTTCGGTCAGCGTCTGAACACGTCGGACGTCCTGCACTGCAGTGTATCGAATCGTTGATGCGCTGGGTGATTCTCACCGAAAACCATCAGCCAAATTCCCACAATAACTACACCACCAATTTATTGATACCGAATGCTTTGTTTGTACAGTATGATCGAAAGTTCTGCATAGTGCAGCAAACTCATATTAATTTATTCGTTCTTCGCCCAATTGTCCCGGGATCATAGGAGATTCTCATACAACATGGGACAATTATGCGTAGAACGGCAGTATATCCAGCGGCGTCATGGTCGCGATTTTTCCGCAGTCAAGTTCGCAGATTGTGAACAATCCTCGGTACCCACTTTTTGTAATTTATTTTTAGTCCCTTACTGTCAGAGCTGTCAGATCGGTGTAACACGCTAAATATAATTTACACAAAAGGCTATTTACACGAAAAAAAAAAATACACGGTAATGAATATGTATTGGGTACCGGGCTGGACACGGAAAATTTAATGGTTTTCTTTGGTACATCGAGGTCTTGAAATTAGTCTATGGTATATCAGTCAAATGATTTACCAAAAGTGACTTGCGAGCAACTTTGTTTGATGATACAGAGTTTTATAGTTCTGTCATTTTCCCTATAAAACCAAATAATCTATTTTACGAAACGACAACAGTGTTGATATTGATATTAACACTCACGGGCTTGGACGCGACCTCCTGTCAAATTTTCATTCATGAAATGAGCGATCAGCTGATCCGAAACGTCTCGTAAAATGGCTCTTTGTTTTCATCTTATACACAGCTAATATCGATCGGTAGTTTTTACCGAAATCTCAACAGCTGAGTGTTCTGTAATAGATTTTTTTTCGAAATTCTGTAAAAAAAAACAATTTTCGGTTAAATGTTATCGTTTATCTGTCAAACTCTAACGAAGTTCGGCAAATGTTGCAAGTTTTACCGATTAAACAAAACACTACCGAATTCGGCGTTTTCTTTTTTCTAAGTGTGTAGCGTAATGGTTACTGGGCATTTTGATGAGATTGAACTTGAAACCCATGAAAACGAATATCTTGTAGTTATCGAACGTATACTGTTTCTCAGTATTTTTTTTTCTGATGTTTCAAAAATGTTCAAATTTGAATGTTTTTCAAATGTATCGAATACACGATCGAATATGTCAACCAACACACTTAAAATAAAGTACCGTATTCAGCTGTTCTATTTTCGGTAAGAGTTCAGATTACCGAATGTTCAGCAAATTATTACCGAAGTTTGGATAAAAATTACCGAACGTTCGGTAAACTGTACTGAATCATCGGTAATGTTGACCGAACGGTAAAAAATAGCTGAGCTTCGGTATAAAAACTGAACTTCGGTAATCCAATCTTTTACCGAAAATAGAACAGCCGAACAAGTGACTACCGACGTGTGAAGAAATCTGCAATCGTCTTGATGAATCCCTCGCCATTATCGATTGTATCATGTTTGATAAAGAATGAAAGAAGTAATTAAGATAACAAAGTCTGTGACATACTTTGCATTGCATGTACGATAAGAATCAATCACTAGGTATGCAATCATGGAAGGAGTGCCTTTACCAGGTTGAAGGGGAATTGAATAAGCAATAAATGGAGTGAGTAATATACGAACATGGTTCATATAGCTAGCTGCACTGATGTCATCCTGTAAACATTTGGTACCGCGAAGCGGGGTATCATTTGATCGGCTTGATCCACCTCATAAAATGTTCAAAAGTTTTAAAATTGTGCCAGTTTGTACTCACGATTAGTATTTCGTAGTCTTCTATTGTCATATAGACAATAGAAGACTACGAAATATCCATAAAGGTCCACTGCACGAATTTTTGCTGGCCTGCTTACTCGTACAGGAAATTTGACGTTTGAGCGTAGCCGACACCGCCCCAACGTCAAATTTCGTGTGAGAGTAAGCAGGACAGTATGAGCCTCTGCACGAATCTGGCGTACTGCTCACTTCCACAGAAAATTTGAAAACAGTTCGCACAGTAAAAGTCAAATGTGAATTTTACTGTGCGCGGTGTTTTCAAATTTTCTGTGGGAGCGAGCAGGACAGGGCAAATTCGTACAGAGGCTCATTGATTCGTGCAGTAATCCATTTAAGAGACTTTCAGCCCTTGGCTACTCAGACGGAATTGTTGATGCTTTGTTGTTGATCAGAAGAAGCTTATGCATTGACAGTTATGAATCGGCACAGCAAGTGAGTTGTGGATCGAGAAAAAGATATGTGAGTGCTAGAATGTTTTTCATCTCATGCAGTGAAAATTCGTTACCGCGGAAGTGGATAAATCTGTGGAATTCGATCACGTGAGTGAGAAATTTGATGCCTGGATACTCTACAGATATGATTAATTGATTGATTGATTTGTCTTTATTATAGAGACTTTCAGCCCATGGCTGGTTCGTCTCTCCACACATATGATGCAGCTAGCTGTCCCGGCAAACTTTGTCTTGCCAAGATGTGGTGTTTTGAATACTGTTGAGGTCATTGCTGCACCGCACTTTGGATTGGTTTCATTTCAAAAGGCTCTCAAAGCCCTACCCATGGTGTACAGAAGGTGATACATTCCTGAAATCTGACAGCTTTTTGAAGACGTAATTCAAATCGTTCATAGGTGATCTAATACTCCGCACCAATTTGATCAACGTGAAAGACGATAAGAACGACGTCACATGTTTACATCCAAAATGGATGTTTACATAGGTTACATACTAGCACAACACAGATGTGTATCTTTGAACAAATTTGAAGTTTCGAGGTGGAAGTCATGAAACTGTCACTTGGAGAACTAGATTGGAATGAATTTCCATGGAAGAAAAAATCATCAAAGCGTGCTACGTCGTCTCCCTATGCTCGCTGTAGTAAAAAGCTCGACTTCCACCACCAGATTCGCTAATGTTGAGCTATCAAACGAGCAGTGCTTGTCGTGACGAAGATTCACCCCCGTGTTACTAGCCTGCCCTGTGATCTTTATGCCGTGGCCCTACCTAGATTCTTGGTAAACCATAAAAGACCCTCTTTAGACCCTCATCGAATATTTACTTATTTTTCGATGTTTCTATTGATTGTGGTTGAATCTATTTTTTTGTCCCTCCCCTAGATTTAAACTTATGATTTGAGTGATTTTTTGTTACCGTATACGTCACATAGGAACATTTTTGAAATCCCAGTGCAAAAAATGTCAAAATTCATCACGTTATGAACGACCTCAAATGTCAAACTTGATTTATTTACTATTTCCTTCCTTCTAGTCCGCTAGTCATATCCAGCCAAAAACAACATTTTTATGTGCAAGGAATTTCCCATGCATCAAGATAGGCTGAGAAATCCCTTCTGATCTGCAAATAGTCGCTCAAGTAATTTTCGTTCAGTGCATTATTTTTTCAAGAAATTTAACACAGCAAGCCCCATTTGATTTGACGTTTCGTTTATGCTCCGTACTAGGATCCGGGAAAAAAGCGACGCTTTCTCATTTCTTGAGCGATTCCTTGCCAGAATTTTAAACGCATCGAGATATGTCAAGAAATTTCTTGCGATCTGCATACCACCACAGAGAACAGACGTTTATGCTCAAACAAAAATATGTACATCGAAATCGTGTGTAAAGGATTTAAGTGTACCTCAACGCCATCAACGGAGACTGCCCCACTTATAAACTTGATTTGACCACACGATGGCAGTGTTTTTCGTTAAAACACACTAGCCCACAAAGCGATACGAGCGCTCAAATACCAGTAACGGTGAACACTGGAAACAAAAATGACAACACGACAGTGTAAGTGATGGGATGCTAGCGCCACGCAACGGAAGCATAACCACACAAACAAACAGACGTAACACTTGCAAAATTTCCATCGACCACGTTTTTAACGATCATTTTAAATTTTCTCAGTTGTGGCTTTCACAACCAGAGGCGCGCGCATCGTTTTTCTATGCGTTTGACGTTTCACACTAGCGCCTTCTGTTGACAAAATTGCACAACACAGTGATTCGTGTAACTTTTCCACCAGGTGATGGTAGTGTGAACTGGGCGATGGATTTCCATGACAATCGTTCAAGGTGTTACGTCTGTTTGTCTGTGATAACCACATACTCTGATATGACCGTTACCACGGTGTACAACATTTAGAAGGTGATATCTTCCGGAAAACTGACAGTTTTTTGATGACATAATTCAAATCGTTCAGAGGCGATCTAGTACTCCGCATCAATTTGATCATGTGAAGAACGATTAGAATGACGTCACATGTTTACATCCTAAATGTATGTTTACATAGGTTACTAGCCTGCCTTGTGATATTTATGCCGTGACCGTTACTAACATTTACACCAGGCAGAAAGCAAAGATAGACGTCTGTTCTCTGTGATACCACCCAACTGGAAACAGCCCTATAGTCTATTTTACGAAACGACAACAGTGTTGATATTGATATTAACACTCACGGGCTTGGGCGCAACCTCCTGTCAAATTTTCATTCATGAAATGAGCGATCAGCTGATCCGAAACGTCTCGTAAAATGGCTCATTAGGCAAGACAAAGTTTGCCGGTAACAGCTAGATGATATAGGGTGTCCCAGAAAGTATGGGCACAACTTTGCAGCTTTGCCATTTGGGAATGGATGCATAAACAAACTTTATTTTCACACATATCCTGCCTTAATATATCAACATCAAATGCCAATCATTAAAATTTGCATTTCACACTTCGTTTCAATGCGGTAAAACATTTCCTGAAAGACCTTTTAAAGCTTCTGCACAAATTGCTATATTTTTCAATAATATCGCTTAACAAATTGTTTTCTACGCATGAAATTAAGCTCGATAAAAATTTCAAAAAATATATCCGTGTATTTCTACATGCGTATCTATTATACAACCCTTAGTTCGAATTATAAACATATACTTTTGAACCTGAAAAATAAATTGAAACACCAAAATCGATGTTTTTGAAAGCCCGTTTTTCTAATAGTTGTAAACAAGCTTCTGAGTACATATCACAACATGCAGAAAATTATATTTTAATTTCACTATAAGTTAAATAAATGTTCCAGCTTTATAAAGTGTAGATTGAATTGTTTTTATTCTCTTCAAAACATGTTTTAAAACTCGAATGTCTGTGGACATGTCTTATCCAGAAATAGAAAAGGCGAATTTTTCAGTTTTCTCAAAATTATGATTGACCCGTACGCACAATTAAAACATATTTTTATAAAAAAATTCAACCAACCATCTGAGGAAACATGTTTTTGAATGTATCATGTGAAAAAAATTCGAAAAAAATGTTTCGAATTTGGATATTTGGCAAAACCGTAAAAAAGTAGTTTGTGCAGAAGTTTTAAAAGATGTTTTTTTCATTTTAATCATTCTGCATATAGGAACCCTTTTTAATGTATAAACTCTTCACAGGTATCAATTAAAATACTCTAAATAATAATACAAAAATATAAAAAAATTTGTTTGTTAAGAAAATGATTGTGTTTTCGCTATACAAAGTTGTGCCCATACTTTCTGGGACACCCTATATTCATTAAATTGAGGCTTATTTTCAAAATGAGTATATTCAATAGGTATGAACATTTTACCAGTTTAATGAACAATCATGAATATTTTGTTGGCAAAAAACAAGAACCCACTGTTTCGGATGCCGGCTTCCAAGTGCCGAGACTATCGTATAGGTATGTGGTTCGTGCTCCATAATTTATGGAGCGCATTTGTGTGGGGTGGTCCCCGACAACGTGGACGAACGCCGGACGGACCAGAGGACGAACGTGGTGCGTGGCTTATCGTCATTTCCCGTATATGGTAAACCGACCGACTGACGACTCGAACTCACTGACACTGACTCGGACACGTAGTCGTCAGAAGGCGGAAGGAAGGACGGACGGACGGACGGTCGATGGATGGAGGCGACAAAGTGGTGCAGCAACTCGTGGAGGACGTCTGCCCACTCGGATGTATTTTGTTTTTGGAGTAGGATTTTTATTTTCGTTGGTTTGGGGCCACTCACCATAAAGCATTGTCCAGTTAGAATCCGGACGCAAAGGATAATTTATTGTGACGCTCTCAATGATCATAATCATATTTTTTTTACAGCAGTCTGATCATAAACAAGTCCTCTATTGATGGTGAAAATTTCATCGATTTTCTTGCTACGAGTGAAAAGTTATTTCAGATTGAAGACAAGTGAAGGAAAAAAATCTTGCACAAACACGCTGAAAATTAAGCGTGGTCAGGTACGGCAGTCGCGAAAAATGTAAATGTCTCCACAACCATTGTGTGTGATGTGCACAGATGTTGTTAACCATGCCATGAGGAAGTGCCCAAGGAAGATTGAAGTTTATGTTCATGGATAAATCTGCTTGGAATTCCAAGATTTGCCAGGAAGTTCGAGCTCTGGACATCGTTTTCTCACATCACGATTTTGAGACCAAATGTGTACAAAGATGATAACATCAAGAATTGCGTGCTGCTTTTCAAAAATGCACACAAGGGATCTGTAGAGGTTTGAGCTAATTTGGTGAGCTATCACGACAGCCTGAGATGTGCAGTGGTGTCATCACTGTTGGGTAGTGTTTATTAACGAAAAAACACTCAAATTTCGCTTCTTTGGAATTCACTGAATAGCTCTTAATTTCGCAAGAAGAGAAATATTTGGCAAAGTTTCTTTGGAATCCTAATCAGATTGGTAGAGGGTCTCAGGACACTACAGAGATGACCTGACTGTTAAACAAATCCGCCGAAGCGGTTGATTTTAAAATTTACTACCATTGTGCAGATTTTTAAGGAAGTAATCGCGGAAAAAATGAGAAAATGTATTAAAAATTTAATTAAATAATTTTAATGATATTTTTCCATGAAACTACAGTAAATTATCTTTGTTTTGAGGGCTTCACCTTTTCTGTTTGTTATTCCACCTCTGAGATACAAGTGATTATCTGCGTCCGGATTCTAACTGGACAATGCTTTAATAAGCTGAGTGAGGGAACTTTGTTGTTGCACAGTATAGTGCATCACGTGGCCTAGTGATGGCCGTCGGAGAGGTGCGGAGGAGAGGAAGATGTTTTATATGTCTTCCCACACCTTTTGGACCGGCCCGGCCGGTTCTGTCTCTGGGCTTTAATTATTAATCCTCTGCATGTGCAGAACTTTGCTTTCTGCATGTGTATCGAATGACCGGACTGGCTTTGGCTAGAAAGTTGTAATGGAATACATTTCTAGTAGACTAGAACGGGACTCTAATGCTGGTTGAAGAATGTTTTGTTTTGATGCACATTACTTACACATTGTGATTCAGATTCCTTTCGGAACAGTCCTATTGAACAGTGGTTTCCTCATAGGTCATAAATGCGGAAACTTTAGCTCGACGGAGTTGTGACATGATTGCGATATTTTTTTTTATTTAACCCATTTCCGCCCAGTGATCTATTTATAGATCAGATGCCTCGAACGCCCAGTGATCTATTTATAGATCAGTAACTTTTGCGATAACTGCGGAGAAATGAAGCATTTTGGAAGACTGGTGTCTTCAGCAAAGTTGTTGAGGAGATCAAGGACTCTTCGATAGGACGTAATTTAGTACGTATTCGCTCCAGTATGTGGCACTAGTGATCACGAAACATTGTGCTTTAACAGGTGTTTCGTCAACAGCCATTGCCAATACTGTCGCCTTCGTATCTTGAGAATCAGACTACATAGAAAAAAAATATATTCAGCAAAGTTGATCAGGACATCAAGAGCTATCCGATAGTAAACTAGTTGATTCTAGGTTTATCCGCTAGGTGGCGCCAGTGAGTCCTAAAAAATTTAAACCACTGTATCTCGAGAATCCTACTACATAGAAGAATTTCGTCTTCGGCAAGGTTGGTCAGGACATCAATAGCTATCCGATAGTGAACTAGTTGGTTCTAGATTTATCCGGTAGGGGGCGCTAGTGGGCTCGAAAAAAATAAACCTCTTTATCTCGAGAATCTGACTACATAGAAGAATTCTGTCTTCGGCAAAGTTGATCAGCACATCAACAGCTATCCGATAGTGAACTAGTTGATTGTAGGTTTGTCCGCTAGGTGGCGTTAGTGAGTCCTAAAAAATTAAACCTCTGTATCTTGAGAGTCAGACTACATAGAAGAATTTCGTCTTCGGCAGGACATCAATAGCTATCCGATAGTAAACTAGTTGGTTCTGGGTTTAACCGTTAGGTGACGCTAGTGAGTCTAAAAAAAAATGTAAACCTCTGTGTCACGAGCAGGGCGCAAAATTTTCGAGCAGACGAGTTGAAGTTCACCGTGCGGCAATTTTCATTCACTTGCCTGCATATTCATATTCAGCTGCTCGATACTCGTTTGTCAACTGAATGAAAGTCAATGAATATTTGTAAACATCTTACAAAGTGTTTAATTGCTGACAAAATATTAACGTTTCGATTACATTTAACGGTGCTATACACAGATCTTTTCCCATTTGATTGTTGTGGAGTGTTTTTGGAAGGAATCATAGCCATAAACGCAGGTAATTATGAAGATTTTTCTCGATCGGCTTCATATTCAATGACTACGAATTGACTGACACATGTGTGAAGAAGGAGAGCAAAAATGAAATTGTTTGTTTTGAATATTCAGTGCAGACTCATTCAAATTCGTGCTGTTTTCAGTCAATGATTATGAAAATTTTGCACCCTGGTCACGAGAATCCGACTACATAGAAGAATTCTGTCTTCGGCAACCTCGATCAGGACATCAACAGCTATCCGATGGTGGACTAGTTGATTGTAGGTTTGTCCGCTAGGTGGCGCAAGTGGGTTTTAAAAATTCTGAACTTCTGTATCTCGAGAATCAGATTACATAGAAGAATTTCGCCTTCGGCAAAGTTGATCAAGACATCAAGAGCTACTCGATAGCGCACTAGTTGGTTCAAGGTTTATCTGCTAGGTGGCGTTAGTGAGCCCTTAAAATTCCAGAAATCTGTATCTCGAGAATCAGACTACATTGAAAAATATCGTCTTCGGCAATGCCGATCAGGACATCAACAGCTATCCGATAGAGAACTAGTTGATTGTAGGTTTGTCCGCTAGGTGGCGAAAGTGGGCTCTAAATATTCTGAACTTCTGTATCTCGAGAATCAGCCTACATAGAAGAATTTCAAAATTTCGTCTTCGACAAGGTCGATCAGGACATCATTAGCTATGCGATACTGAACTAGTTGATTCTAGGTTTATCCACTAGGTGGCGCTAGCGAGTCATAGAAATTCTTAACTTCTGTTTCTCAACAACCAGACTACATAGACAATTTTTGTCTTCGGCAAAATTGATCAGGACATCAAGAGCAATCCGATAGTGAACTATCTGTTAGGTGGCGCAAGTGGGCTTTGTGGGTGCAAGTGAGCCCTAAAAATTTTGAACTTCTGGATCTCAAAAATCACACTACATAGAAAAATTTCGTCTTCAGCAAGATCGATCAGGGCATCAATAGCTATCCGATAGTGAACTAGTTGATTAAAGGTTTTTCCGCTAGGTAGCGCTAGTGAGTTTTAAAAATTCTTAGCTGCTGAATCTCGAAAATCAGGCTTCATAGAAACATTTAGTCTTCAGCAAAGTTTATCAGTACATCAAGGGCTAATGGATAGTTAACTAGTTCATTTTAGGTTTATCCGCTAGGTGGCGCAAGTGGGCCCTACAAATTCTGAACTTCTGTATCTTGAAAATCAGGCTGCATAGAAAAATTTCGTCATCGGCAAATTTGATCAGTACATCAAGGGCTAACGGATAGTGAACTAGTTGACTCTTGGTTTATCCGATAGGTGGCACTAGTGAGCTCTAAACATTCTGAACTTCTGTATCTTTACTCATGTTCATTGTGACTCTCATCTCAAAGACATTCGTTTGGGTCGAACGTGCCTCTGGAGCCGACCTACTGATTGGTCGGCTTCATGCAAAATAGCTGTAGATAGATAAATTGAACGTAATTTGATCAATTAGCGTCCAGCAATTTGGTAGGCCAGAAGACTTGAATGCCCAATGGTCTATTCACAGATTAGTAAGTTTTGCTAATACCGTGGAAAATGAAGCATGTTGCACCGTCTTCCATTCTCCTCTCCTCTCTTATTCGTGCTCGTTCAGGAGAGTCATTATCCGATGATGAATGGGTTGGTTTATGTTTTCCCGTTAGGCGGCTTCAATGATTCATAGAAATTTTGCACTTGTGTATCTCGAGAATAGAACTACATAAAGGACTCTTGTCCATATAACCACATCTGTAAATTACGTGATCCGTAAAATACGATTACGCATCATCTGTGGAAATCGTTTCCACTGTGAGCTTCGGAAGAAGCTGAGATAGATGAGAATGAGATGTTGATTCATTTAATTCATTTATTTAGTATAACAGTAAGTTCAAGATAAAACTGAATCAACAATATTTCTTCATAATACACGGTTCGTGGCTGCCGTTCTCCATCCTCGGTCACGCCCTATGTTCGCCAAGTCACGCTCCACCTGATCCGCCCATCGTGCTCTCTGCGCTCCACGCCTTCTTGTGCCAACCAGATCTGTTGTGAACACCAACTTTGCAGACTTGTTCTCCGGCATTCTTGCAACATGCCCTGCCCATCATATCCTTCCGGCTTTGGCCAACTTCTGGATGCTGGGTTCGCCGTAAAGTGTAGCGAGCTCGTTGTTTCATCCTTCTCCGCCACACACCGTTTTCCTGCATCCCGCCGAAGATCGCCCTTAGCACGCGTCGCTCGAAAACTCCGAGTGCTTGCAGGTCCTCCTCGAGCATAATCTATGTCTCGTGTCCGTAAAGGACCACCGGTCTTATTAGCGTTCTGTACATGGTGCATTTGGTGCGTGGGTGAATCTTTTTCGACCGCAGTTTCTTCTGGAGCCTGTAGTAGGCCCGACTTCCGCTGATGATGTGCCTCCGAATTTTATGGCTCCCGTTGTTGTCAGCCGTCAGTGAGGATCTGAGGTAGACGAATTCCTCCACCACCTCGAAGGTATCCCCACATGTCAAAAAGTTCGATGGGCCCCCTTCTAATTTCGTTCTATATGACGCCACGATGCTCTGGTCAAATTTTCAGCTAAATCTGTTAACATTAGGGCGGTGCTAAACTCATTTGAAGTTTGTATGGAGGTTTATATGGGAAAACATCGTTTTTAGCATTTTTCTCATAAGGGGCACTATTTTTACTGAAAACACATAACCGATTATATAAAACTATAGTCTTACATGTGCTGAAAAACTTTGTCGAAGACCGCAAAGTCATCCGAAGCTTGTAAGAAAAGATATTACATGCAGACCATTTGGTGGTGCTTAACATTTAACATGTAAAGGAATAACAATAGCAATAAAATCTCATTGAATGGGCCCGTACTGTCTACGCTATAGCTTTTTTCGCAAGTGTCTGATCAAGTTGCGGTCTTCGACAAAGTTTTTCGGCATATCCCAGGCTATATTTCTATAGGATCGATTACGTGTTTTAAGGGAAATCAGAACCCCTCAGAGGAAAACTACAAAAAACGATGTTTTCCCATATAAACTTCCATACAAACTTCAAACGAGTTTAGCACCGCCCTAATGTTAACGGATTTAGCTGAAAATTTGACCAGAGCATCGTGGCGTCATATAGAACGAAATTAGAAGGGGGCCCATCGAACTTTTTGACATGTGGTTTTGCCATATAAGCTTGAGCCACCCTTCCCCGTCTATCGTACCCAGGGATGAGAAATGTACTGGAAAAAACGGTTACCGGCTGTACATTTGACATTTTTCTACACGAACATCACAGGCCCAGCCAAACTCGAACTGTTCGAAAAATAAATGTCATAACATTTTTTTTTCCTGCAGCCTTCTTCCTCGAAACGGTTTCCAAGCGCGAGAGCGCCAGTACTCGAACACAACGACGACAGAAATTTCTGTCTCTCCCATTTTCGCATTTTTCTCCATTTCAAACCGCTTCTAGATAAACTTCTTCACATGCATCACAAAGCTAGGAGTGTGCTCTAGCTATTTGTGCAAATCGATTTAAATTATTTATTAAAACAAGTGAGTTATTAGCAGTTGAATATATTTGACATTTTTCGCAATCATCCGCCTCAGCATGACTGCTCATAAATATTTTCGTGTGGAAGCGAAAACCATCAATCGTCTGCTTGACTGCCGTCGGCGCGGCGTCTGATGGTATTAGTGCTGCCGTTGTTTTGTTTTTATTTTACTGCCAGTATCGATGAACGGTAAACAGAAAAATGTCTCATTCTCATGCCTGTCGTACCATTACTACCCAGACGAATCCGGTCGTGTTCGGTTCCACCTACCAGCATGTACTTTGTTTTTGAGGCATTCACCACCAGTCCGACCTTTGCTGCTTCGCGTTCCAGGCGGGTGTACAGCTCTGCCACCGTTCCAAATCTTCTGGCGATAATGTTCATGTCATCCATAACATTCATATACCTCGGATTATTCTTCGAAAATGAATAGTATTTTGGCTATATATTCATAATCGGAAAACTAGAAAATATTTCATCGGCGAAAATTTTTCCATATATATTGTATGGGACGTTTTTTGGGCTAAAATAGTAATTATTGATTTTTAGTGTGGAAAATACCCTAAAACTCATCTAACTCAAATTTTCCTCGATAGAATATTTTCCAATTTTGCATTTATACATTGCAGCCGAAATTCTAACATTCTATGAAGAAAAATCCGAGGTACATGAAAGTTCGATAATAATCGAAATTTTGACACCGTGCCCCGGCTGTTGAGCCAGGCTCGTCGCATCACACCTTCTAGAGCGATATTGAAGAGTAGGCATGAGAGTCCGTCACCTTGTCGCAGTCCCCGGCGAGATTCGAATGAACTGGATAGTTCACCCGAAACCCTTACGCAATTTTGCGCACCCTCCATCGTTGCTTTTATTGCTGAGTGCGTTCAAGATGCAAACGGTGCCCAAATGCGCTTCAAACGCGATAACACAGTGCTACCAAAGGCAAATTAGCAATAATATCTAAAACCACCGCTCCTACTGGCATCGGGTTACTCGTTAGAAAATCTTACCACATTTGGTGTTCCTGCATTTGATATTTGCATTGCGAATGCACACAGCAATATCAGTCTAGTCCGCTTCCCAGGAAAGCCGTTTTCGTCCATGATTTTCCATAGCTTTATAAAAATGAAAGCCAGAAGGATGCGGTGGGCAGGATATACTACTAGAATGCCGAATATCAACCCATTATATGTAGAAATTATTAGAATGATGCATATTGAAATTAATAACTGTTGAAAACTATCCATTAATAAGCTACTAGCAGATTGTTTTAGTTATTACTAATGTAACCCATTTCTGGAACATTTCAAACTGTAACTTTTTTTTATTAGGAGAATATCAACTATGATCAGTCATCTAGAATAGATTTACATAGCTCATAGAAAAAAGGTAGCTGCGCAAAAAAAAAATAAAAAAAAATATTTTTTTCAACATTTCACGTGCATATGCCCCACTGTGTATTAAAACGAAAATTTCACCGTAGATTTCCGTTTAAATGACTGCAATAACTTTCTTTAATGGAGTTAAGGTACTCCAGAAAAAATCAGACATCTACTGTGATTGTGGCATAATTCGGGCGTTAATGGGTTAATACGTTGTAAGCAAAGTTCAGTAACTGAAGAGATCGTAACGTAGCAGGCTGTGCGCGCGAGCTGCTGCGTTTTCTAAACTGTCACGCGTTTTCTTTGCTCCGCGTTGATTTTAATATGGCCGGCCGAATTGAGTAACGGCTGGTACTGATAATATACTTTCGTTAAAGCTCAACGAATATAAGTTTTTTTTTTGGTAAAATAAAGCAATTTGCGTATAATGAACGGTCAATTTGTACCACCATACTGAAACAGTACAAATGGAGTTGTATCATGTACGAAATCACGAATCCGACAGACGTTGATCTTGCTCATTCGTAGATTTTCGCTCCAGCTCTGTACAATGAATCAAAATATACAACAGCTGCTGCTGCTGCTGCGATCAGGCTAAGGCAGGGTTGGCCTCTGCTGTAAATACATAGTAGCCGTCTCCATTCCACTCGGTCCATGGCTGTTTGTCTCCAGTTCCGCACTCTGCGTAGGGTCCGCAGATCGTCCTCCACTTGGTCGACCCACCTAGCTCGCTGCGCTCCACGTCTTCTTGTACCGGTCGGATGACTCTCGAGAACCATTTTAGTCGGGTTGCTATTCGACATCCTGATGACGTGACCCGCCCACCGTAGCCTCCCGATTTTCGCGGTATGGTTCTCTCAGCGCAGCTGATGCAGCTCGTGGTTCATTCGCCTTCTTCAAGTCCCGTCTTCCATCTGCACTCCGCCGTAGATGGTACGCAACACCTTCCGTTCGAAAACTCCAAGGGCGCGTTAGTCCTCTGTACGTAGGGTCCATGTTTCGTGCCCATAGAGGACGACTGGTCTAATCAGCGTTTTGTAGATAGTTAACTTCGTGTGACGGGGAACTTTATTCGATCGTTGAGTTTTTCGGAGTCCAAGGTAAGCACGATTTCCTGCCACAATGCGCCTCTGAATTTCTCTGCTGGTGTCGTTGTCGGCGGTCACCAGTGAGCCCAAGTACACGAATTCTTCAACCGCCTCGATTTCATCACCGTCGATATGAATTCGAGGTGGCGGGCGCGGTGCTTCCTCCCTGGAGCCCTTTGCCATCATGTACTTTGTCTTCGACACATTAATGACTAATCCGATTCGCCTGGCTTCACTCTTTAGTCGGATGTACGTTTCCGCCATCGTCGCAAATTTACGAGCAATATCAGTTTATCCGGGAATCCGTATTCGTGCATAATCTGCCATAGCTGTTCTCGATCGATTGTATCATACGCCGATTTGAAATCGATGAACAAGTGATGTGTGGGCACGTTGTATTCGCGGCATTTCTGCAACACCTGGCGGATGGCGAACATCTGGTCCGTTGTAGCGCGTTCACCCATAAATCCAGCCTGATATTGTCCCACGAAATCTCTTGCAATCGGTGATAGACGGTGGCATAAAATGTGAGAGAGTATCTTGTAGGCAGCGCTCACTAGTGTGATCGCGCGGTAGTTCCCGAAATCCAATTTGTACCCCTTTTTGTAGATGGGACACACGATACCTTCCATCAACTCTTCCGATAATACTTCCTCCTCCCAAATCTTGGTAATGACCCAGTGTAGTGCACTCACCAGTGCTTCTCCACCGTATTTTAGAAGCTCGCTTTGTAGTTGATCTGCTCCAGCGGATTTGTTGTTTTTCAACCGGACAACCTCGTCCTCAATCTCTTGGAGGTCAGGAGCCGGAAGTCTTTCGTCCTGTGCACATACTCCTAGATCTGTTACCACACCACCTTCGGTACTTGCAACGTCGCCATGCCAACAGTCAAAAGTTTTTTACAAACCATGTGTTAGAAATAGTGGAACGATTTCCTCCAGTGATTAGTGAGTCCCGAGCTCCGCATTGCGTACCGAATAACTTTTATTGTATTCTCTCACTCTCATCGCATCTGGCTAGACAATTCCTAAGTTTGTTCACGATAGTCATTCAGTTAGTTGTAATTGGAACAATTCAATAGTCGGTATACTCCTATGATACCTCTTACGAGTTTATGTTAGAAGAGTCGCATCTTGGGGGATTCTAAGAATGTTACTAGAATGTAAGTGCATAACACCTATTTGATTGTAAATTCTATAAATAAACATTGAGTTCCTTGCAGTTTTGAAGCTGCAGAAATAGTCAGCTGCTGTCAAAAGGTTTCATTTCCCCAAGAAGTTGCGTCCCTAACACCATGCATAAAAGGACAATTTCGCTTCGTAGAACGCATCAAAGCTTCGCAGTCTTTACGAGATCAACAATTTGACGTTCAGTGGTATCGTGTTTACATGTAATGTACTTGTTTCCATGGCAATTTACATAACACGGCAACGCATCCTGAGCAAACAATCTCTCTTGCAAGTTGGTACGATTTGTGAGTGAGTGCTAGTACGAGAGAGCATACTTTTATCACGTAAATGATCCTGAGTGAGAGCCTCTTCAATCGTCTATGAGTGCACGGAAAATATAACAGGCTGTTTTATCCGGATAATATCGCGGTTTACCGTACACACTACGAAAAAATCAAAATTACTCGTGACGTAAATTTATTGCACAGAACGTAAACAATTTAATGACGTAAAATTATAGGTCTTCTGACTTAATAATACGTCATTCTTGTTAAATTGCGTTCAATGTGACGTAAACAATTTGTGAATCGTGCATCATTACGTTTCATATGACTCAATATTCAGTTAAATGTGACATAAAATTACATCACTTGGGCGTTAAAATTTACGTCATATGTGTTGCTTGAATATGTGCATCCAGAGTGACGGAAATTTACATGATTTTTTCTAAGTGTGTATATCGTTACTCGTGTGAGTGAGGGAAGAATGGGATGCCTGAGAATATCATTCTGGCGCTCGGTTTGAATAGTTCGTATGTTTGCTGTGATTCCTATGGGGATTCGACCTATTCAAATCGAAAGCCAGCATTATATAATTATTTGTGTTATCATCAACTATGGATGAGAGTTTGCAGCCCAATTGCACGAGGGAATTCTCATTTTTTTGGCAAATGTAGATGTTTAGAGCAAAACTCGTACATTCACCCAATGAATATGACCAATACTGTTAAAATCAAGTTGTGCAATGGCAACAATATTCACGGGAACATGGTAATTTTCATCCGTTCCATCGTGCTTTCCGGTTGTTGAATGGGAACACCCACGTGTTCCATTAGATATAAAATTTTGATCAAGCAAGCCACGGTATCACCATCATCACCGTCACATTTTTTTTTTTCAAACTGTTAGCCGCTAGTACTCACACGGTGTACAGAAGGTGATATATTCCCGGAATCTGACAGCTTTTTGATGACGTAATTCAAATCGTTCATAGGTGATCTAGTACTCCACACCAATTTGATCAACGTGATAACAATATGAACAATGACACATGTTTACATCAGGGGTGTAAGGTCCCACCCTCTACGCCCACCCAAACATGCCCACCTGCGCGCCATCTACTGTTCTGCCGTAATTCTGCAAAGTGACGTAAGCGCCATTCAAAATGTCGATATTTTTCAGTATATTATATATAATATCTGGTGTAAAAATAACACTGTGGTATACCTGCTGTATTAGAATGCAAGATCTAGTCGTAATCTATCATCTATGGAAAGAAACTTAGAGGATGAGCAAGAGTTTTATGCATAATAACCAAAACATGGGCCAAAACCATCAATGTCGCTTACGTCACTTTGCAGAATTGCGGCAGTGTTGGTTCTAATTTGTAAACATCCTTTGTTTAATGGTTTTATAAACATCAATATTAGCACAAACATAAGTGTTTTTCTCTCGATTTAGATGCTAACGATCAGTGTTTTCGGTTATTACCGATATTTCTTGAGTCATAGTGTTCAATTGTCCTTTCATTTGAGAAAAATAATCGCCCAGGGAGATTTCAAGTTTTAGCCGATTTTCGTTCTTCAAACAAAGCACAACAAAAACAAGCGAGAGTAGAGGCTAATATTTCTTAATGGTGAACAGAACACTGATTTTTCGGAATGAAATTTTTCAATCTAATATGCTGAATATATTAATCTTTATGTTCAAATCACATACTGACTTACTTTTAGCATGAAAAAACGGTAATAAATTTAGTTTTGTAATCGAAAATAGGCTCCTAAAGTCCTATCGGGATTCTCGTTTTAAACCACAATATATGGTTCAAGAGTACATATTTACTCATTTTTTGACGTTTTTATTAACGGTAGTTAAAATTATACCCAAGTAACCACAGTGCTGAAGCCTTATTGGCATGCAGATATACGGTGTATTTAGTGCAATCATTACTTTACATGCAAACTTAAGGTTGATTTAAAGTGGAAGTGGGCAATTATAGAATCAAATTAGGATAAAACTGGTACAGTCAGGACCCGCTGGTTGGGGGCTTAATAGTTGGGTGGCTTTTTAGTTGGGGCTCCGTTAGTTGAGCCATAGACTAATTTCAAGACCTCGATGTACCAAACAAAACGATCAAATTTTCGGTGACCAGTCCGGTACCCAATAAATATTCATAATCGTGTATTTTTTTCCGTGTAAACTGCCTTTTGTGTAAATTTTATTTAGCGTGTTACACTGATCTGACAGCTCTGACAGTAAGGGACTAAACATAAATTTCGTAAAGTGAGTACCGAGGATTGTTCACAATCTGCGAACTTGACTGCGGAAAAAATTGCGACCATGACGCCGCTGGTTGAGCTGTCAGCCAACTAAAAAGCACCTGGATGTCATAATTTAATGTCAAACTGAAAATGACAACTAGTCTGTAATTCCGAGGGTTGAGCTTATGAGTTTTTGGTTTCTTAAACTTTACTGATAATCGAGAAGAATTTCTATTTCATATTTCTTTAAAAAAAACAATATGTACAATAATATTACTTCGAAACAAATGCAAAACATCGGCAATCTTTATTTTGTCGATCATTGAAAGCGTTTCGTGCTTGCATTTTGGTCCAGGTTGTTTCATAAACATCTATATTTTCACTTCACCGGCTAAAAAAGGGTGAAAATAATTATTTGGCCATAACGTATCAGTTTTGCCCTAAATGTAAAACAAATTGAAAAATTGTACTTTTTACTTCCAACCTAAACATGATTTAGAAAAAAACAATGCGCACGCCCCTTGTGCTGCTGTCATTTCAGCCAACTAGCGAATCGAATTCGTTGGTTGGGTGGAGGTTGTGGCTCAACGAGCGGGTTCCGACTGTATAATCTTGAAGCAGTCGCATAATTGCCCATTTACACTTTAAATCAACTTTAAGTTTGCATGTAAAGTAATGATTGCTCTAAATACACCGTATATCTGCATGCAATAAGGCTTCAACACCGTGGTTACTTGGGTATAATTTTTATTTTTTTAGCCTTTCGTCTCGTCCCTAGCTTATAACACATACTTTGAGTGATTTTTTTTCACCGTGTATGTCAGATAGGAACATTTTTTAAAATCCCAGTGCGAAAAATGTCGAGCTCAGTCACACAAGGTTGACCTCAAATGTCAAAGTAGAACTATTTACCATTTTACTTATTTCGAATTTTCTCATTATTCCTTTGTTTTTCAAGTTCGAGTAAAGTACAATTCCGATTAGAATACCATGCTTGATCGTATTATTCAATATAAGCGAGATTTCGTCTTTAATTTTAGGACCCTATTTGCTGTCAAACGGAGACCAGTCGCTGATTGGTCGAAATTGATAACCGTTTGCTGCTAGTTTGTAGGTTTAGCGTTTGATACCAATATTCAAAATTATTGTATATTTTTGTTTGAGTTTTATTGCCGCAAATATGTCTGCATTTATATTTAAATCAAACTTCCATGCTTTAACATTGATAAAACCAATAATTTGGTCTTAATCCTATGACTAACTGGTGTTAGTTTTAACTAACACCAATAATTTGGTACCAAATCAATTGATATTTTGATATATTTCACTAACAATACACCTAAACCTTGATTTACGTCCACTATTGGCTTAGTGAAAAAAAACTCTACCGACAAAATAATGATATAAAAACAATTTTTTATATTTTTGTACACTTCTCCTAATCACGAAGATGTTTTAAAAAATATAAAACTGTTGAGTTTGCTCATTGTCTTAGCGGTAGAATTTTTTGTCGCTCAGCCAATCATGGACGTAAAAAAAGGACAAGGTGTAAAAGAACCTTGCATTTGAAGGCCTTTTAGTTGCAAGTTAGGCTATTCCCATAACAAACAGTGTAAAGTGTCGTAAATACATTAACAAACAAACAAACATAACAAAGAGTGTTTTACGATGCGAAATATGTATCAAAACTTTCATCATTAGTTTTAAGTTGTTTGAAAGATTTAGGATAAAGTAAAGTGGCAGCAGTGGATTTGAATCGTCGACGAAATCGAACGAAAAAATATCAAGGCAGGCGAATTTCAGTTATCACATCCTATCCTAGATGTTTACTATCCAGCAATTCAGGCAATATGGTCCTAAAATGAAAATTATTTTCCCGGTTTTGTTGTATTTATAACACGAAGAAGCATGATTTTCTTATCTCAATAGTAATTTTTCCGAACTTAAACAATGACAGAATAGTTAATAAATTCGAAAATAAAATAATGATGAGCAGGTCTTATTTGACATTCGAGATCAACCTTGACGTAACGAAAGTGGAAAGGCGGGTTGCAAAAGACATCACATTGGCTCACTTTTGACAACAAATGTTCCTGTTTGACATACACGGTAAACAAAATTTACCCAAAATTGTTGAAATATTTAAAAAAGTTATTTTATGGGCTTTACCTAATAGTAATACTTAAAAAATGAGTAAATAAGCATATTAATCAATGCTTGATCGATTTATGCAGAAATTGAGATAGGCCTTTTGGAGCCTATTCACAAGCAGTAATGACCGCCACAAACATGCTCACTTTCTCGGCTTGTCCCTACCAGTAAGTGAGCATGATTGTGGCGGCCATTACCGCTTGTGAATTGCTGGATTGTCTAATTCGTTGTCAAATATTTGACCTCGTGTACTACGGGCCTTACTGTGAAATGCTAGATATGCACCTTAAACGGAATCGTTCAAGTAGGGTCAAGTAATTTGAAAAGATATTATAGTACAAGATGAAGATTGTCGCTATTGTCGCTGTCCGCAACATCCCAGGGCCACATCTGTCAAACGATTTGTTTACGCCATCAGCTGGTGGCGATGAAAGGCTAACATGTGAAAACATCTGAAATGGAATATTTCAGTTGTCATACTGAGTATCGAAATCTTGTAAATTTGTTATGCTGAAATCAATACTTTTAGTAATCTGAACCGAGTATTGTCAATGGAATTTTCTGTCTTGTTGTTTAACGGAAAATTTGCTTATTTAGTTTCAAGAAACTTGAAATGCGCTTGTGAGAAAAAGCATATTAGGGTATAACCAACTGTTGGGATAGAAACATTGAAAGGCAAATGTGAGGCACTAGGGATCCCTATGCAAATCGTGCTGATTGTCGATGATCAGCATAATTAGTGTAGTGATTTCGAGGCATCCACATTTTGCTTTGACAGATATGTACCTGAGATGTTCCGATGCCAGAACAATGGGTACACTAGCGACAATCTCTATCTTGTACTATAATATATTTTGTAATTTGAGTTCAGTGTATTGTTTTACCTTGATCAAAATAGCCAAGGAAATTTGAGCTCTATTTGATTTGATGTTTCCTCTCCGCTTCGTACTGGATTTAAGAAAAATGCATCGAGATAGGCCAAGAAATTTCATGCGATCTGCGTACTACCTACCCAAAAACACAGCTGCTCCTCAAAGGGATTCATCAAACAGTCTAAATAACCACGTAAGCCATGATTATTTGATTACTGAATTGTTGTATGAAACTGTGACTAAAATAATCAAAGATAGCCTTGGTGATTGCGACGTGTGATCTGGATAATATTTAATCTGCGATTTACGGCGTTTGGTGAATTCCCTGTTATGATTCATAATGCAATCAGACTGAGCTGCATTTATGACATAATGCAACCGATTGGTATATAAGGAGGAACTGCAACTGAAGAAAAGTAGGGATACCAAAATGGCAAGTATGAAATAGAAATTAGCGTAGTGCCAAGCTACAAAAATAATCTTTTGAATGATCAGCAATTTTGATAATCCATTTGTCAACGGCTGAGCATTTGGTAATGATTTTGACCGAGTTTCGGCAAAATTTTGAACAAAAAGATGTTAAAACTTTGTCAAAATCTCGGCAAAGTTCACTGGAAATCGGTAATAGTTCACCGAAATCTCGCTAAAATTTTGACACTTTTACCCAGAATAAGTGAACATTTTATAGAAACCATTGAAAATTGACGGAATTCCTAAAATCGGTAAGACACTGTACTGGAGCCTGCAGCTTTAGTCCCACAACCAAATCGAGCTCTGTCGGCTCCAAATCTTCCCCAATTTCATTCCCTTCTTTCTCAGCTGCGGCGAGAACGAATGCTGCACAGTATAGTGATGATGCTCTTATATTAGCTGTAGCTGTGCGGTTTTTTTTTCTTTCTCGGGTTGGTTACCTTTCTTGGCTTGGTTTCGATGATTTGCTCGACTTCGACCGCTTCGGACATTTTGTTGGCTGAGATTTGAATTGCTTGCTTCCTGCTGCTGACTTCAGACTTCAGAGGTAATCCCCGATTTCGATGCTGTTCCCCGTTTTTCTTTCGTTCTTTCCTTCTGGAATCACTTCTTCTCCGCTGCCGAGGCCGGTCACCAACCAGGTAATCCACACGAGGGGGGCCGGGGGGAAGTACACGCACGGGTCAGACTCGCGAATCGATACCGTACACGCCGCACACTCACTCACTCCTGCTCCTTCCTGCACACTCTAGGGCGCACTGTACTGTTGTTACCGCGAGAGGTTAACTTCCGGTCGGTCCTATTGGCACCTGAAACGCGCACCAAGTTCTCAACTAACGTCCAGAGAGCAGAGCAGAGCACCTTCTTCGTTTTACGATTTTAGTCGCTGTAAGCGCTTCCGGAGAGCTCCACACTTAAGTACACTTAACTCGTGCGAAACAAAGAAATAACTGAAGAAGCTGAACTGTTTCCAATTGCTACGAACCGGTCTCCGCGGTCTGGTCCAGCATACTCCGAGGCCCCGAGTTCGGTTCGACGCGTTCGGTCTTCGGCTGGTCGGTCGGTCGCCGAACCTGTTTTTAGGGGCGCGGCGGATGCGCGCGGGGAGTCCGTATTGGCGCTCTCTTTCACTCTCTCGGGCGTCGTCGCGTCGCGGGGAGCTTCTCCAGTTCTATGCTTTGTGCATCAGCGCCAGTCGGTAGGTACATTCACTGCGCGATGATTTCGACGGCGACGATGATGATGATGATGATTGGGGCAATAAAAGAGAGTGTATACCGCTCGCGCTATCGAGTCGGCGTCGATGACGATGGAGGCGCATAATCCTTTGTAAGCTGCATCGATTGGCGTGCGAGAGCTGAATTGCATCTTTGCGTATCACATCAGACTGCCATGTGATTGTCTGTGCTTGCGTATCGCTACGTGCACGCTTAAGGTGAATATTAGGCCGTCCCTTATTTTGCAAAATTTAGAAATGTTATAAGTTCGTTAGTGGAAAATGATCGTTTTAGCTAAAAAATGATCGTGTCAAAATTTGAAGTCCGTATCTCAAGGCTAAGTGGTCCCTCAAGGGGCCTAAAGTTGTCAAAAATTGTATGGGACCAAAAAAACATGAAATTTTTATCGACAAAAAAATACGCTATTCTACTAAAACCGGTGATTTTAGGACCCTAAAGGGCCAAAAATGTGCTTAGATTTGCGATATCTCTACTCGTTTCTGAGTTATTGAACAAAATAGGGTAAGTTTCCTTCGGAATCTAAAAAAATGGTCAAAAATGCTGATTTTTCAGTTGTTTTTTTGTCAATATCTTGGGAACGAGTAGAGATATCGCAAGTCTAAGCACATTTTTGGCCCTTTAGGGTCCTAAAATCACCGGTTTTAGTGGAATAGCGTATTTGTTTTGTCGAAAAAAATTTCATGTTTTTTTGGTCCCATACATTTTTTGACAACTTTAGGCCCCTTGAGGGACCACTTAGCCTTGAGATACGGACTTCAAATTTTGACCCGATCATTTTTTAGCTAAAACGATCATTTTCCACTAACGAACTTATAACATTTCTAAATTTTGAAAAATAAGGGACGGCCTAGTGAATATATAACAAAGCCACACCTCCAATTTTCAAGAGCACAAATCTGAGGAACCAAAAAACGGATTGCACTTAAAAGTTGATCGTTTGGTAACCCGCTGGTGATAACCAATCGATCAACTTTTTAGCGCAAACCAATCCTCGGTTCTTCAGATTAGTGCTTTTGAAAATTCGAAGTGTGGCTTCGTTATATATTCACCTTAAATCGCTCAGCACCTAAACTGTGTAAGGCCTACTCATAAGTGCATGATTTCCAGACTACACCGAAAATGTGTAACAGTTAACAAACATTCACAAAGACAGCTCGTACAATCTTGTAGATGCAAAATGTCGATATTTTTTGTTTACCAAGGTCACTATTAAACCTAGCTAGATTGCCGAACATTTTTTTTGCGAATTTCACGATTTTGCGGACGCAGGAGCTGCTTTTGTAAATGTGTAAGTGTTACACATTTTTGGCGTAGTCTGGAAATTATGCACTTTAATGCTGAGCGGTTTTAGCGTGAGAGGCGTACCGGTGAATCGGATGGGTGGTACAGGTCAGATTCGATTAGGCCGGAACAAATCTCATTTTCTTCTTTTGTCACTTTGCTCGTTGACTCGTCAAGGGGGGGGGGGGGGGGATGATAAATAATAAACGTATTTAATGAAAAATTACCCAAACAATTAGGCAAAATCGTCAAACTCATCGGATTTGTTAAGAAATTTTCTCGACGACTCTAATTTTACTTTAAAAATTTTAAATTTCCTAAATAATTTATTTGTGTCCCCCCTCAAAATGTCGAATTCCGACAACAATTTTCCGAGGGGGGGGGGGGTGGGGTGTTGACATTAGAGAAAATCGAAATTTGTGTCAGCCTTATGTTGTTGTTATCGACTATCCGGTTAAAATTTTTGGGTTGAGTGACAAAACGTCGAAAGACGTACTATCTATCTATTTAAAAATGCAGTGGCAAACGTGGGACCGTGTATAACTAGCGAACGGAAGGTCCGATTTGGCTCGTCTTAGTTTTCACCCAACAAGGAAGGTTTATAAGGCAAAAAAACATGGATAAATTGTTTTTACCATTCTTACATCCCTAAGAAGGGTATAAAAACCGTTTTTTGTCATTATGTGCAAAAACGTCAACTTTTCACTGAGCAAAAGAGCGCTAAAACGGGCTACTTCTTTTCATTAAAACAAAAGTGCCGAAAAGTACTACTTTTCGACACTTGTGTTGAAAAGTAGTACTTCTTGGAATTTTTGCCAACACACCCTTTTCATTAATATTCGTGTGTGCAATCAATAGTAGGATTAACTGCATCTATATATATAAAAATGAATTTCTGTCTGTCTGTCTGTCTGTCTGACCGCTATGCATTCGGAAACTACTGAACCAATCGGCATGAAATTTTGTACGTGGGTATTTTTGAGGCCGGGGAAGGTTCTTAGCTTGGTGCGGGACCTCTCCGGTCTCTGGAACGGGGGACTCCCAAAGAAATGAACCGGAAATGAGCTGAGAGAGAAGTTCAACACGGTCGCCAACAAAACCAATCTAGAGTGTGTAGTAGCGTGTTCATCAAGTACGTTGGTTATTTCCGTTTCCGTTGAAGTAGGCGTAGCAATTAGGGCAAGCTAGGATATCATTGTCAAATAAAGTCATTCTGTTCCCAATCATCAATCATTGTAGACTGTTCACTACAACTTTCAGAAGTGGGATACATTTTTTTTCCGTCAATAAGAAAGTCGTCATCGATCCAATATGCCCTGTTCTACAAGAAGTTCAACATCGATCTGTCCTGACGCAACTGAAGTTACCAACCGTGTTTCCAACCCAATGTACGTCAATCCAGTGGAAGGACCGTTAATTTCTCAATTCCCGATGCTTCCGGACGAAGTCAACAAATTGGTCCCATTATTCAATCCGAATGAAACGACGTCAAACTTATGGATTGAGGAGATTGAAAATTTAAAGCGACTTCATTTTTGGACAAATCAAACCACTCTTCGGCATGCGGTGATCAGATTAGGAGAAGTTCCACGTCTATGGTACGAAGCTGTTCGAGGAGAAATAAGTAGTTGGGATGATTTCAAGAATGAATTGAAAAAGGGGTTCCCGAATCAGATTGATGAAGCAGATGTCCATTTTCGTTTGTTAAATCGTTCCAAGAAGTCAGATGAAGATTATGAAAACTACGTGTACGATATTATAAGGATAGGCCAAAAAGCAAATCTGAGCGAGTCAGCCCTGGTGAAGTATGTGATTCATGGAATTCAGGATAGAAATATTCAAGCGATGCTGTCTCTGCAGAAGTTCGATTCAGTCACGGAAATTATTTGCTGTCTCAAACGGTTTGAAACTTTAAACAATATGATCAATCCTCAAGTTCCAAGAACGGTTCATCAGAAGATAACATTAGAAAATCGAAGAATTTGCCATAATTGTAATCAAGATGGACACATTTCGAGGTATTGTGTGGAACCTTCAAGGAAATGCTCCCGATGTTGTCGATTCGGTCATTTGTCGGAGTATTGTCGAGATGGTGCAGCGCTGCAGCAGGATAATTCAAATGAGATGGCGAGTTCAAGAAATGCTAACCGTATTGAAAATGTGTATTCATCGAGCATGGATCATCGAAGACAAGATACCATTTAGAGAGATTGTGGAAATAGTATTAATCAGCTAGGTAATGTAGTTAGCATAAAGTTAGAGAAGGATCATTTCATGAGTAGTTTACGCTTTGATAATTATTTTCAACCATTTTTAACGCTTCTTGATACAGGTAGTTCAATTAGTCTCATCAAAGTAAGTTTAATTCCACCTTCATACAATATTTCTTCATTTTCAAATGATAAAGGATATAGAGGAATCAATGATACAGTTGTAAAAATTTTAGGAACAATTGATACGGAAATGGTTATAAACAACGTTATTTTCAATTTACAGGTTAAGGTCGTTCCTGATGAGACCATGTACCCGGATTGCATTCTTGGACGCGATTTTATTCGGGAAAATCATGTAAAACTTATATATGACCGGGATTTGATTACAATTCATCGAAAATCAGCATTTTGTGCAAGCAAATCTGAAACAATCAATGAAGCTGAGGATTTTCTTAGTCAACTTTATTCCATAGAGGTAAATGATTCACCAACTAGTATTAATGTAGCTGATAATTTGGATATTGGGGATACTAAGATTCCTCTGGGTGTTGTAAATCAGATTAAATCTCTTTTCACTAAATATTATTTAAATGCAGTAAAACCAGAGAAACCTGAAATCATACATGAAATGGATATCGATTTAAATTGCCATAAACCTTTTCACTTTTCTGCAAGGAGATTCTCTTTTCAACAGAAAAAGGAAATTGAAGGAACAATTGAAAAGCTTTTGAAGGAAGGAGTTATTGTTGAAAGTAATTCTCCTTACGCTAGTAGAGTAGTTCTAATGAAAAAAAGAGATGGATCTTTCAGAATGTGTATAGATTACAGGGAGTTGAATAAACAAACTGTAAAAGATCGATACCCGATTCCTTTGATTGATGATCTTCTCGATCAGTTGCGAGGCAAAAAGTATTTTACATGTTTAGATTTGAAAAGTGGATATCATCAACTGAGGCTTTCTGAAAAATCAACAAAGTACACTGCTTTTATTACACACATGGGGCAATATGAATATAAAAGAGTACCTTTTGGATTATGTAATGCTCCATCAGCCTTCATGAGATTCATACACCATGTATTCCGAGACTTGATAAAATCTGGTAAATTAATAATATACATAGATGACATTTTGATTGCAACAGACACTATAGAAGAGCATATGCTTATATTGAAACAGGTTTTTGATGTTTTAAATAATAATTTGCTGACTCTACAATTGAATAAATGTGCTTTTATCAAAACTGAAATTGAGTATCTTGGGTACAAAGTTTCAGAAAAGGGGATTTGTCCGAGTGATCGGCATACAGAATGCATAAAAAATTTCCCGGTTCCTAAGAATCAAGCTGAAGTTCATCGTTTTATTGGATTGGCCAGTTATTTTAGGCGATTCATTCATCAATTTTCTGTTATTGCTAGTCCGTTATATAGTTTAATCAATAAAAAGGAAAAGGTGTTTAATTTTGGAGTTGAACATATGAAATCTTTTGAAATATTAAAACAAAAATTGTCAAGTGAGCCTGTATTGAAAATCTATAATCCATCAGCACCAACAGAACTTCATACGGACGCCAGTAGTCATCCCAGATAACCACATATCGTAATAGGATGTATGCTCAAAATCGCATTCTGATACGTCAAATATCGGAATCGCACAAAATATCACATCGCGTTGAAAATGTTACAAAATAAGTTGTTTTTAAATCAACTAGCGATCCCTTAGCGACTATCGGTGCTGCAGGCAAAACAAGTCACAAATAGTGCGAATTCAACTCGTTTCATGATGTGCACTTACCTTCACCCAAAATCCTACTATCTCTTGAATCTTACATGCTATACAAACGCTTTCTGAAAATACTCTAGACCAGAGCTCTTGGCGAACGGATTGGAAATTTGCTTCCAAATAAGTCCAGCACCGCGATGATAGTGAACACTTTCAGGTGCAGTGCACTGCACCCACCAAACACTTTTCCAGGTAAATAATCCCCACACACGAACCCAAAAATCTTCTCCACCTGAGTGTTTCAGGCGATCGGGAGTTTATATGCACTTTTCTTAACTGCGGCACTTCACAAAACTGCAAATTCGTCATCCCTACATTCTTTTCACTTTTCAGCAGCACCGATAGTAACTTATTCCGGTGGTGAAACACTAAAATCTACCGGCCGTACTCGGTTTTGTTATGGTTCACCTGAGCGCCACTATTCATGATTCGCTTTAGCAGCTGCTTCCGAACGATGGTGGCATCACAATCTGCGTTCCGGGGACCGTGCCCTCGGCCATTCGTAACTGCAAAACACTATCATTGGCACTGGATTTTCCCGCGACCGTTCCGCGTAGTCGATTTCAGCAAACTTTTCCGCGACACCACTTTTCGCACCCGTTCTATCGAACGCGTTCATTTGTTTTGATTGGCAGAAAGATGATTAGGAAGAGTGAAACTTATCTGACAGATCATATATCTGGCTAGGAAAGTGATACACAGAATCTCTATGACTTTGTGAAAATTACCACCTCAGCATTGCAAATAGCTGACGATCATTACATATGGAAGAATAAAATGATCAAAATTGCTACTCCATCCAAGGTTGAGTCGCTGGTTCAGTGGTAGAAAGCTGAATTCTGAATATGAAGGTCATGTGTTCGAGACTGGTTGGCAACTTTTTTATTTTTTTTTTTTATTTTCGCCAGTGATGTGGTATCGTATAATTAACCACAGCAACTTAAAGAAAAGTCGTTAGAATAACCAATGATGTGGTATCTTATTTATGAGCAGAGGAAGTCAAGAAAAGTCGCCAATAGTACGTATATGGCCTCCACTTTGGTACGCATATAGCAGTTCTGTGCATCTTATGCGATTGATTTGGTCTATATATCGTGGTGTATAGAACAAATAATACGGACCAAAATGTTATCTGGGATGGTTTCGGCGGAGTTCTATTACAAAAACAAATGGATGGTCAGTTACATCCTATTATGTATTTTAGTAAACGTACTTCCCTTTCAGAAGCTAAATTACACTCATTTGAATTAGAAACTTTGGCAGTATATAATAGTATAAAAAGGTTTCAAATTTACCTACAAGGAGTTCATTTCAAATTAGTTACTGATTGTAATGCACTGACTGATACATTAAAAAAGAAAGACATAAATCCAAAAATTGCGAGGTGGGAAATTTTTCTTTCAGAATTTGATTTTGAACCAATTCATAGATCATCCAATAGTATGAAGCATGTGGATGCATTATCCAGAATTAACAGTATATATGCACTTAATAACGATAATAATGATTTTGAGAGAGCCTTATTGGCTTGTCTATTGAGAGACGATGAAATATTAAAATTAAAAGATGAACTACAAACAATGGAACTCAAATTTTATGAATTGCGTGATGGGGTAGTTTATAGAAAATATAAAAATAGATTATTATTTTATGTTCCACATGATATGGTCAATCGTGTAATTAAAACATGTCATGATGATTTAGGACACTTTGGATGTGATAAAGTATGTGAGTTAATAATGAGATGTTATTGGTTTCCAAGTATGAAAGAAAAAGTTTTAAAGTATATAAAAAGTTGTCTAAAATGTGTATTATTTTCGAAGAAAACACACAAATATGATGGAGAATTACATAATATTGACAAAGGCGATACTCCATTCGAAACAGTTCATATTGATCATTACGGCCCTTTAAACATTAATAATTCTAAATTTAAATATATTTTTGGAATTATAGATGGATTTACAAAGTTTATCAAGTTATATCCTTGCAAAACAACAAACACTAGTGAAGCTTTGAAACATTTACGAAACTATTTTTCAAATTATTCCGTTCCAACAAGAATTGTTTCAGATAGAGGTTCATGTTTTACATCAAATAGTTTTAACGAATTCATGAATGAATCGAATATTAAACACATATTGATTGCCTCCGGTTGTCCAAAATCAAATGGTCAAATTGAAAGGTTTAACAAAACAATTACTCCACTCATAGCAAAATTGATCGATTCTTCTCCATATAAAGGTTTGAGTAAAATTTTTAATGAAGCAGAACTTTTGTTGAATAATACTATCAATAGAAGTACAAATGAAACCCCATCAAAATTATTAGGGGGATTCACTTAACAGCGTAAACTGATTAAACTGATTAAACGTTGCGATCACCAAGGCAATCTTTGATTATTTCATTTGTAAAATCATGAAACATTTCAAATAAGCAGAAAATCATGGCTTACGCAGCAATTTAATCTGTTTAGTGAGTACCCCTATTGTTTGGAGTGCACCAGAAATGTAAAGTAGACGATCAAATGAGAGAATATTTAGAGTCGAAATTAAACGTGGAAAGAGATTTAACTGATATTCGTCACAAAGCATCAGAAAAAATAAAAGAAACTCAATCAAAAAATAAAAAATATTATGATAAAAAATGCAGAGTGAATAATACATTTAATGTTGGTGATTTAGTTTACATTCCTAATAGACCAGAAGTTGGAGTATCTCGTAAACTCCAGAAACAATTCAAAGGTCCTTATCAGATTAAGAAAATTCTCCCTAATAACAGATTTGTTGTAGCAGATATTGAAGGTTTTCAAATAAATCAAGTTCCGTTCAGTTCCGTTTTCGATCCGTGTAATTTAAAACGTTGGATTCCTAATGATTTATAACAATGCACTTCGGGTCGAAGTCTTTTTCAGGATGGCCGAGTTGTAGTAGCGTGTTCATCAAGTACGTTGATTATTTCCGTTTCCGTTGAAGTAGGCGTAGCAATTAGGGCAAGCTAGGATATCATTGTCAAATAAAGTCATTCTGTTCCCAATCATCAATCATTGTAGACTGTTCACTACAAGTGCGGTGCTGCAATGAGCCCCGCAGTTGTCAAATTTGAAATGACAACATGTTTGCCGAGATCGACGAGAAAGTCCTAAAACAATGTTTGATTACGGTTATCGGCCGCGCCAACCCAGCAGTACAGCAGTAGACGTTTCCAAGCCCCAAATTGATGATCCAGACAAAGGCGACTTCCGAGGTAGGCATGAAAGGACTATTTCTAAGCCCGAGTTTCAGGGCGCTTTGGAATGGGTGAGCTATTGAGCACTAAAACAATTTTTGAGTCCGGGAGTGAATCGCGCCGGCCCAGAAGGGGACGTTCAAAAGCCCCAAGCTGCTGGTCTAGCCAACGGCAGCTTCCGAGGTGGGCTCGCAAAGCCTCTTTTGACTCCCGGGTCCCAGGGCGTTTTATGGATGCTGGAGCTTTTGAATGTGGGCAGCCTACAAAAAAAAAAAGAAGTTCATAACATCCTTCGGTTAGTTCATGTGTTTCTGGCGGTGTACAGGTGGATGGCATGCTGGGCGAGTGTTGCTGAAGTGCAGCTGGCCATTCCTCAGCCCCCGATGTTGAGGTAGCTCGTGTTGATGACAATTGGCCGCTCCCTTCTTCGGAGAATAAGGGGGGAGAGGGTCGGGTTTGATTGGTTGCTGCGGGTTACACTCTAGATCGTTCGACGGGACAGAGGTCTTAATTCCGATAACGCTTAGTCTTGCAGCGATTGCACGGGTGTCTACGTGGAGGCTCTAGGTCTCGGATCTAGAGACCGACCGATCCGATCCGTTCCGGGTCAACTGGACGGAGGTACACACGCGATTAAATACCACTCTGTGAATCACTAAGGAAGCCACCCTGGTAGATGCTCGGGAGGTTAGCGGTCCCAGTGGAATCATAAAAAGGGCTTCCGCCGCAGGGTATATACGGTTCGCGGCACTTTACCACTCTCAGACAATAGGGGTTTTAATTTTTCGGATAATTCTTCTCGGTGGGTACTCCACCTCGAAACTATTCAAACGTGGTTTTCGTCTGAACTAAGACTCACCTCGATCGTTCGCCGATCGCTGTCATGCTTACTTTCTGTGACACTATAGCAAAAATAAAGTTATGATTTTGTTCATACACATGTGTTGCTAAAGGAATTATATTGGGGATCAGTTAAAAAAAATATGAAACATGCTGGAAGTTCTTCCAGGGATACCTCTACGAATTCCAGATTCTGCACTTTAGCAGTTCTTCCAGCAATTCCTTCGTCCTGCTCTCAGATAAAAATCTGCAAAATACTTGAAGGAGACATTCTTCGCAAAACTCCTGGAGACCTACATAAAAAGATGTCATAGGGAATTCAAACAGTATTCAATGAATAAAATTTATCCTTTAATCAATTTGGAACGCTTTTATACGACCTCATTTAGAAATTGGTGCATCTCAGATAAATGATAAAACTTCGGTAATATTTCATATATGGGGATTTTTTCATTACCGTACGGGTTTGGGCCGCAGGGTTTCAGTTATTCATGAAACTGTTTTCACGGGCAGGACATGGATATATGAACAAAAAAAATTGAAAAAATATTCAGGGTTGCCTATTTTTCGGAAAACTCAGGTGGAGATTTTTGTTTTCCCCTGACACTACTTGCTTTGAAAAATCATTACTCAAGAACGAAGCATCGTAGAAACGTTTTTTTTTAAGAAAATGCAAGCAAATTTTCTCAGAAATCAAGAAAAAATATATACTGGAAAATTTTTTCCACAGTTTAGAAAATTCGTAAAGAAAAGCCGGAAAAATTATGCCCGTACTTGTGGAAATTTTTTCCAAAAAAAATTTTTTTTGAGAAGATTATTTTTTAAGCTTTAATCGCTTTTTGGAATGCGTTTTTTTGCGTGTTTGAGTTATGGCCAATTATGTTAAAAAATGTCCAAATTTGCTTTCATTTTCAACAAAAAAAAATGTTTCTGCGATGCTTCGTACTTGAGTTATGATTTTTCAAATAAAAGGCTGATGTGGCACATTTGGACATTTTTCAATAAAATTGACCATAACTCAAAAACGAAAAGAAAGTCAATTCCAAAAATTGCATAGTTTTTCCGGCTTTTCTATTCTATTTTCCCAATTGTGAAAAATGTTGTGAAAAACTTTTTCCGATTAATTTTTTTTTGGATTTTTGAGAAAATTCGCATTCATTTTAATGAAAAAAAAAATGTTTCTACCATGCTTCGTTCTTGAGTTATGATTTTTCTAAGTCAGGGGAAAACAAAATATATCAACATGAGTTTTCCGGGAAAATAGGCGATCCTGATTTTATTTTCCAATTTTTTCCCAAATCCCCATTCCTCCAAAAAATACAAAAGCCAGGTAGGTTAAAAGGACTAACATGATCAAAATCGAACCTAGGAGACTAATGACTGCTCTTATGGCATAACCACTACGTTGGCCACGAACAGAGATCATACGTTATTAAACAATAGGAACTAAATTGTTGTCCAGATTGAAGTTAACTATATGCACGAACCTTACCTATTAATAACTCGAGAATCAATCGGCATGTGAAGGTTTTAGAAGGAAATTAATCTGGAGAAATTCGGCCCCAAATTTTACACAAAAGAAGGATTTGTGAAATTTCAAAAACCAATTAAGTAGATGAATCCAGATTTGTCATGCTAAGGGTTAAATGTTTCTGTGGGGATATGAATTTCTATCTCCCTGCATGAAGAGGCAAAACTATTGACGCAATAAAACTGCAAAAGTTCGTTTATTTCGCTCTTTCAACATGAAAAGGAAGATGAAAAAGAACTCAAAATTGAGTTTATAAGTTCCTAATTTTGAGTTTTAAAATGACATGTGAAGGATTATGAATAAAAAAATACTTCTATGGTAGTGTAAGACCCCTCCTTCTTATGGAAAGGGGGTCCCATGTTTAAAAATAAAACAGAAGAAACTGCTAAAAAGTAAATCCTAAATGTTGGCAGCCAAACTGGTTCATTCACATTACACTGTTATAAAAAGGTAAATAAATTTAAATTGAAACATGAAATATGTTTAATCAAATGTATTCCTATATTGTACCTTTTAATTCCCCCCTTAATGTTTATCCTATGACAGACACGTGTATTTCGACTACAACTTGCAGTCTTTCTCAGTGTCAGTTATGGAGTGGATAACTGACACTGAGGAAGACTGCAAGTGATATTGCCAAAAACATATGAGAGGGAGTAATTAAAGGTTCATAATATCAATACACTCGATTCAAGAATGTATTCTGCTTAGTTGGTTCAAAAATAGGTTGGTTCGGTATAAGATAAAATATGTGTTCTCAAGTAAAAATCATGTTCTAATCTTATTCTTAGTCAAGAATGAGAGAATGCTCCAAAATGAAAGTCTATGGATTTGATGAAAAAAGCATGATTTTTGCAAAGCTCAATTCGTCTTCAGGGTGACTATGTTCAGAAGTAGAAAAAGTGGACAAAATCTACTAAACCATGAGGAAGTCTTTGACAAATACTAAAATATGTATGAGATTAGACGAAGTTCAAAACCATAATAACAAAATAAATCAGATGTGCGGTAGAATTTATAAATTTAAAAAAAAAAACAACATTATTAATGGGCAATACAAGGTTTGCCGGGTCAGCTAGTGTTAAATAAAGTTGGTTGACCATAATAGTCAGTCGTACTTGGTTCTGCAGAAGAATGTAACCTAGAAAAAATCCAATTCAAACCTCATTTGTCGTAATGACAAAAAAAATTGTATGCAACTCGTTGCAAAACTCGATTTTTTCAGCACTCATCATATTTATCCAATGTACGACTCGTACTGAAAGAAATCATCATTTTGCAACTTGTTGCATAAATAACTATTGGAAAACTGACTTTGGGTCCGAGGCCCGAAGGGCCAAGTCTTATACCAATCAACTCAACTCGACAAACTGAGCAAATGTCTGTATGTGTGTAAGTTGTTTTTACATCTATGAGTCCAAAAATCGTCTAAAGATGCTGTGTGGGATTCGAATGTGCGCCTACCCACTAAAAACACTCTCCTAGCTCATCTCCACCTTAAATTCCCCTCCGGAACCACTATGCAGTATTGGTTTGGTGGGAAGGCGTTATGTGCCTTGTGAACCATCACCAATTTGTTATTCTATTCTTCGTTCTTAGCCTTTTGGCTCTCGTGAAATTTATTATAGAGCCCTTTGGCTCCTTTTCCCAGTGCACAGTGCACACTGAGCCACGAGCGGGATCTAGCAAGTGAAAACCTCTAGCTTTTTGGGAGTACATTTTTTTGAGTTGGTGTCTTCGGAGACTTGTATTTATTTTACCTGTACTTTTATGTGGTGAAGAAAATTAGTTGGTAATTTTGCCGCATAGGTAGCGCTGCGATACTAACGTTTTTGTCTTACGTCCTAGAGGTTTTCCGTCTTCTGCAAAGTTGTTGAGCGTGCAAAAATAAATAAAGTCGTCGAAGACACCAAAGTTGTGTGACTTCAAATAACAAAGTTATACTAAAATTTCATGACTATTTTGGATGTTTATCGCAAATTTATCAATTTTAACACTTCACAACTTTACAATTTTTCGAGACATTTAAAATGGTTTTTTTGGACAAAATAGTAAAAATTACTATACTATGATTTTTACTAGCAGTTTTTTTTTCAAAAAGTGTCAAATTTCGGCAAAATTTGATGCTTGCTTCAAAATATACCACTCAAGATCTATTAAATCTGAAAGTTTGCCGGTGGTATAATTTGGTGTTTTTGAGATAGGGTAAAAACACTAGACTTCGCCTCCCTAAAATTTTGCTCTAATCTTCGCCACTTCATACATAAAAAATAAATTTTGTATGGAGGTGGCGAAGTCTAGTGCTTTTACCCTATCTTGTTTTAAAATATTGATGTTTTTATACCTTAATTATTTTGAAAGAGAAGCAATTCTTTATTCCGGAGTTGTTCTGACAGTGGATACTTACGGATCAGTTTTCAATTAAGAGTTTTATGTTTACCCAATGCCCTGATTACTTGAAATTGACGTTTTGTGTTCAATTGTTTTGTACATCAATTTGTTGAATAAACAGTGCTCATATATTTATTGGTCTATTAACCTTCCGTAACTCGCGCGATTGACTACCTGTGTCAGCACCACGCTAATGCTGAGTACAAAAAGCGAGATATTTTCAACGTGTTGTACAAAATACAACAGCGCGATCACTCAAGGGTTAAAAGAAAGAAATTATAATGGTTTTTGGCCCTGTGTGAGCAACTCACGCAAGCGCGAAGTTATTGGTATAACGAAACTTGTGGTCAATAATGATTTTAAGTTAACTCAACGTACATACGTAAAAATGAATAAATTATTGATTAAATTATTTAAAAAATCCTCAGCTCAAGTTGAGATTTGAATTCACGACTCTTATACAATAGGCAAGTGATTTACTTACTGAGTCACTGTGCCAATTGGTGACACGGCATTGATGAGCTTATTTTTTTCTCGTAATTTCATCAATATCCATCTAAACATATTTACGTTGAGTTAACAAATCATTATTGATTCCACGGTTTAGTATAACGGAACTTTGCACTAACGTAAGTCGCTCACACAGGATCAAAAAGCATTATATTTTTTTTTTCAATAGACCAATAAATATATGTGCATTGTCGATTCAATACATTGATGCGCAAGACAGTTGAACACAAAACGTCAATTTCAAGTACTTAAGGCGTTGGGTAAACATAAACTTTTTATTTAAAAGTGATCCGTGAGGATCTAATGGCAGGACAACTCCGGAATAAAGAATTGCTTCTCTTTCAAATTAATTTAGGTATAAAAACATCAATATTTTAAAACAAAATATCTCAAAAACACCTAATTATACCTCCGGCAAACTTTCAGATTTAATAGATCTTGAGTGGTATATTTTGAAGCAAGCATCAAATTTAGCCGAAATTTGCAGCTTTTTGAAAAAACTGGTAGTAAAAATCATAGTAATTTTTACTATTTTGCACAAAAAACCATTTTAAATGTCCCGAAAAATTGTAGAGTTGGTATCACAAGACGTAGGCTACTTTGATTAACACGTGTGAAGTGTTAAAATTGATAAATTTGCAATAAACATCCAAAATAGTCATGAAATTTTAGTATTTTTAGTGTAACTTTGTTATTTGAAGTCACACAACTTTGGTGTCTTCGGCGACTTCACTTATTTTTGCACGCTCTACAACTTTGCAGAAGACGGAAAACCTCTAGGACGTAAGACAAAAACGTTAGTATCGCAGCGCCACCTATGCGGCAAAATTACCAAATAATTTTCTTCACCACATAAAAGTACAGGTAAAATTAATACAAGTCTCCGAAGACACCAACTCAAAAAAATGTACTCCCAAAAAGCTAGAGGTTTTTACTTGCTAGATCCCGCTCGTGGCCCAGTGTGCAGTGGTGCGAGGGCGGTCGAAACCTAAAAAAATGAAAATGCTTTTCACGTAGATATAATATTTTTATTTCAGATTCCTAAATATCTTAACTGTAGAAATCCAAAATTTCAGATCGATTCATTGAAATTTGAATTTTTGACAGCCTCCTGAACGGACTGTGGTTTATGGCCTTCATACAAAATCTATAATGTTTATTCACAGCTATGCCAGTGTCCCGTGCTTTAATAAACGCATGAACTATAATAGTTGCTGTGTACCACATCGTTACACTACACCGGGTTCTGCGATTCCGGTTGAGGTCGGCTTTAGGTTCACAGGCACCCCGACGACCAAACTCCGGTGCTTTATACGCGAAAATACTCGGTCTAGTCCCCGGCGGTGGACCTAGCCTACTCCGACGGAGACAACCCCGGCGATGGAAGTTCTCCCGACACCGAAAATCCCGACCAGTTAGGTGCCGAGGTCGTTCTGGCGATTCCGGTTGGTGGCTGGCTTCCGACTCACCAGCGCCCCGACGACTCAAAACCGGTACTACGCCACGAACTACTCGGTCATGTTCCCGGTGGCGGACCATGCCTACTCCGGTCGCGACCCGACGATCTCTGATCCTCACGCCATTTCCTCTGCAGAGACGGCATAATCCCTTCTGTTCACTGCATTCCATGTATCGACGTTCTGGTACATTTTTTCCACGATGTTGACGGGACTCAAGTTTTTGGCACTGTTCGCTAGCATCTCATTGCGTGCTATCATGAGCCGTGGACAGACGAAAACCACGAGCTCCGGAGTTTCTTCGTCGTTCGGGCAGGTTGGGCAAAGTAGGGATTCTGCATGGCCGAATCGATGGAGGTACATCTTGAAACATCTATGACCTGATAGAAACTGTGTTAGGTGGAAGTTGACTTCACCATGTTTGCTATGTATTCACAATGATACCACAGACAAACAGACGTAACACTTCGAACATTTTTCGATTCAAATCATAGTCACGGAAACATATTCTCCCAGTGCTAAAAGGACTAAGTTTAGCCGACCACCAACTAGATGGCGGTAGTGAGCAAACGTCAAACTTGAACAAAAACTATGCGAGCGCCACGGTTGGGCAGTTGGCCAACTATCAAATTTTGAAAAAGACCGGTAAATCGGTGTACGTTGAGAATTAACAGAGTGTTACGTCTGTTTGTCTGTGATGATACGTTCGGGATGAGCCGGTGGGTCCATCTTCCATTCGCGGTGCTGTCCCAATACAGTTGCCACTTTCTTATTGACTCAGCTCTAGCAGACTTGCGAGTCCCTGTCGTTCCTCTGCTTCTGTAGCACTTCCTTCAAAACTATCTCGATAGGGAGCATGCCTGCTATTACACAGACCGCTTCCATAGTTATCGTCCGGTGAGGGCTTACTACCCTCATAGCCATTACCCTGTACGTGCTGTTCAACTGCGTTAAGTTCCTATTTGATAACTGTTCCGCTGCCCAAACAGGGACGCTATATCTGAGTATCAACGTCGACACACTGACCAGGAATCTCCTCGTACCGCTACTGATCGCCGAGCTGTTAGAGGATTCGGGACATCGCTGTGATCGCCCTGATGCCTTCTAGCAAGCGTAGTCGACATGGCTGTAGAAGTTCAGCCGATCACCAATCAACATCCCTAGATGTTTCACTGCTCGATGGAGAGTTCTTCGACTGTTATTTCAGCATTCTGTACTGCCTTCCGATTGCTGATCATCAACACTTCGGTCTTATGATGGGCCAGCGCCAGCTTTCCATCGCAATCCAGTTCTCTACCGTTTTGATCGCCTCCGCGACTAGTATTTCTACTTCGTCAAGCGACGCTCCGATTGCCACGAGTACAACGTCGTCCGCAAAACCAACGACTTTTACTCCTCTTGGTAGGCTTATTAGGGGTCTCCAGTTAGCCTAATGGTTAAGGCTTTGGATCGCCAATCCAGAGACGGCGGGTTCGATTCCCGTTCCGGTCTGGACGTCCGGCCTCACAATATACAAATTCATGCAATGACAGGCAAAGAAAGCCCTTCAATTAATTACTGTGGAAGTGCTCAAAGAACACTAAGTTGAAGCGAGGCAGGCCAAGTCCCAGTGCGGACGTAGAGCCATAAAGAAGAAGAAGAAGAAGAAGAAGAAGAAGCTAGGCTTATTAGCAGCAACATACATCGCGTTCCACAGTATTGGGCCTAAGATTGAGCCTTGAGGGACGCCCGCGGTTATGCTCATAGTCTTCTGGCATTCACGCGTTTCGTATACCAACGCCAACGTCAGGCTCTGAAAATAGCTCCTACAGAGATACACAGGGACCCCCATCCTGTGTAGGGATCTCGCTATAGCCTCCCAGCTACTATCGCCATTGAAAACATTCTTCACGCTAAGAGTGACTACCTCGCAGTAGCGATAATCTCTTATCTTCTGCTTCATGGCTGCTTCGGTTGTTTCAACAACTAATAGAACCGACTGTGCACCTGCTTTCCCGGAACCCGAGTTTTCGCCTTCTGTGTGAATTGCAAGCCTATTAGAGATGAATTTCTCCAGGAGCTTACCGGCCGTGTCCAGTAGACATATAGGCCTATACGCCGACGGATTCCCGGGTGGCTTACCCGACTTTGACAACAGTACCAATTTCTACCACTTCCAACAATCGGGGAAGTTCCTTTCGTCTATGCACTTCTGCGACGTGGTTCGAAACATATCCTGGATTTTGTTGGATTTCTGTTTTCCATCTGGTTCTGGCGCTTTGTTAGCTTTTAAGCTTTTCGCTATCATGATGAGTTCCTAGTTCGAAATTTGGGCTTCTTCCATATCAGTGGCAACTTCTTCATACAGCGCGGCGTAGAAAGCCAAACCGTTGGCGTCGGATACAGTCCTTCTATTATAGTCCTCAGTTTTTCTGGACATCTCTCGGATGGTGTGGCCGGGCCTCTAGTCCTTGCTATAGCCACTCTGTAGGCCATGGATTTTGTTTCAGGTGTTTGGAACCAGGACACAAGTCATGGGGGTAGGAGCAAACTGTGGGAGAGATGCGGCGCCGAAGGCCATAAGGTACAAGGCTGCAAGAGTCCATCCATTTGTCTGATTTGTACCGGGACATTAGTGAACAACAGGCACCCAACGGGTGGCCTAAGGTGCCGAAGGGTGGTTCAAGAAAGCCGCAGTTAACAAATCACTGTGAAGCAGCTCAGCAACTGCTTTGTCAGGCGGTTTCTGAGTGGGGGACGGATATCGCCATCATAGCGGACCCATATCCACTGGCAAAGGCAATTGGGTCGCGGATAGGTCCAGAAAAATTCGACCGTGCTGACAGGGCGCAGGCCGGTCGAAATAGCAGGTAACTTCAATACCTGGAACGTGGAAAGGGCCCATATAGCCGAGGCGGTAAACGCACGGGTATTCAGCATGACCATGCTGAGGGTGACGGGTTTGATTCCCGGTCGGTCCAGGATCTTTTCGTAAAGGAAATTTCCTTGACTTCCTTGGGTATAGAGTATCTTCGTGCCTGCCACACGATATACGCATGCAAAATGGTCATTGGCAGAGGAAGATCTCAGTTAATAACTGTGGAAGTGCTCATAGAATACTAAGCTGAGAAGCGGGTTTTGTCCTAATGAGGACGTTACTCCAAGAAGAGAGAGAGAGACGTGGAAGAGGAAGTCGTTTCACGAACCAGCGGGGTCAGATCCTGCTAGAGTCACTGGCCATACTAGATGTCAACCTGGCTAATGTCGGTACCAAGAGTACCTTTAGTCGAAACAGAGCGGAGTCAATTATTGACGTGACCTTTTGTAGTCCTGGCCTAACAAGTAGTTCGAACTGGAGAGAAGACGATAGCTACACTCACAGTGATCACCTGGCGGTTCGTTACAGTATCGACTACAACAGCAGCAGACAGCGGGTAGAAGAAGCGGCGGCTAGGCTAACATCAAGCCCTTGAAGGTGGAAGACATCATACTTCGAACGAAGGGGTATTTAGGGCAGTGCGCCGCGCGAGCGAAACCTATTTGGATTAGTCGGCGATGAGCTGGTAGCGGTGCTCTCGCGTACGTGCGATGTGACCATACCATGCCTTGGCGAGCCCATCCTAGAAATGGGAGACCACCGGCTTACTGGTGAACTCAAGCGATTGCGGACCTGCGCCGCGCCTGCCTACAGGCGGCGGATGCAGCGAGCACGATCTGAGAAAGAGCGATGCGAACGACGGGTGGTGCTCGCCGCTGCAAAAGCCTGAAGACCGAAATAACGGCAAGCAAAAAGGCATGCTTCGAGGGTCTCTGTCAGAGTACCGATGCGATCGTGATTACCAAGACGAGAGGCGTAATGACTATCACAGAGCCATCTTTAGAGACGTTGGAGGGGATCATCGAGGGGCTTTTTCCGCGTCATGATCCTAGTCCTTGGCCTCCTCTCGTAGTACAGCCGGGGACTGGTGCTGGCGATGAGGAGTGTCACCGATGTGGAACTTGCGAGAACAGCAAAGTTCCTTAGCGTAGGTAAGGCCCCAGGTCCGGATGGAGTTCCGAGCCCGGCCTTAAAAGTAGCTATTGCAGATGTTCTCGAGTTGTTCAGGTCTGCTTTGCAGAATTGCCTGCATGATGGAGTTTTCCCAGAAGTATGGAAGAGACCAAAGGCGAGGAAACCACCCGGAGACCCGTCGGCATATAGACCAATAAGCTTGATCGGCAGGGCGGGGAAGGTGCTCAAAAAGATCATCCTCAATAGAATGTTGAGGCACACCGAGGGTGTGAATGGTCTCTCGATTTGCCAGTACGACTTCCGGAAGAGGAAGTCGACCGTAGACTGTCGGTTACAAAAACTGCCGAGATAGCGCTCCAGCGTAAGAAAAGGGGGAGTTGGGCGACTATTGCCGATGCGCTTCTACACTCGGGTACCCGTACAAGATTCTCGGTACAGTAGACGTTCGCTCGGTGCAAACGGTTTAACTACAATGCTTTTTAACTGCAAGTCCGCTAAGTGCAACAATTTTGCAGTTATCGCACCGCTATCTGGCAAAAACGAAACGTCAACAGAGTTGCGATGTTTTTCAGATGCACTACAGCTGCATTGCGATGTTTTTGAGTGCATTCTGGCTGCGTCCAACAGCAATTGACAACTATTTGACGGCTGTCAGTCGTTGCAGTTAGCGAACTTCATTCGGTAACTGAAACGTAAACATGTTGCACTTATCGAATGTCTACTGTAGTTACTTCCAGAATCGAGTATTAGTTTACGACACAGAGGTGGGTTGGAAGTGCTTATACATAACCTCAGGAGTCCCGCAAGGTTCCATCCTGGGTTCGGTGTTATGGAATGTTATGTACGACGAGGTGTTCAGGTTAGAGTTTCCGGTGGGTGTGGAGATCGTCTGCTTTGCTGACGACATTACGCTGGAAGTCTACGGTGAATCGATCGAAGAAGTGGAGTTGACAACTACCCACTCGATCAAGGTTGTGGAGGTGTGGAATGTGTGGATGAGATCCACGAAACTGGAGTTGGCACACCACAAAACTGAGGTGGTGGTTGTGAAAAACCGGAAGTAAGAGCAGCAAGCGGTGAGCAGTGTACGTGAGCAGTGGTGTCACATCGGTGCATATCGTTTTGGAGCTACAGAAGAGGTGGCGCGTGGACTCATAAGGCAGCGTCCATTTATTACGTAACGCTAAAATTGGCATTTTTAGACCCCCCCCCCCTCCCCCCTCCGTAACGCTTTTTTGTATGAAACCCCGAAAATTTTTGTATGGACCGTAACGCTCGGCCATGCTCCCCCCTCCCCCTATAGCGTTACGTAATTTGTGGACGGCGCCTAAAATGACTAGTTCAGACGCGATACAAGAGGTGGTCTAGGAGTTCGGAGTCGGCTTCGTGGTCGTACTGGTGCCCTGGGGCCGCGAAGAGAACATCCTGGTAGTCTTGCTGTCGTGGTGTCGGTCTAGTAGGTCGGAAAGGGGTCCCGGTAAGGGCCGGGACAGGTAGAGACCCTACTGTCAGTAACCTTCTGGTGCAGCTGATAGGGCCTCAAGGGACTCTTGCTGGGTTGCTCGTAGGCATCAACTCTTGATGCTTGCAAAACAGTTGGGTGCGGGCGTGGGGTTGACTCTGTCCGCCTTCGGAGGGCAAAGGGAGTGGTGAGGACCATTCGGGAAACTGGCTAAGCGCCAGCTTGTTATCGTGGTGGACTCTCCAAAGCGAGTCATCGATGTTCGTTGATGCAGGCTACGTAGCTAACCTTGTGAGTGCGATGTGCACTAGACCCTCTCTGAAGCAATGCTTTCTTGATGGTTCCGGAGAGGCATAGGGTTTGGCGACCATAGGAATGTGTTTTAGTGGGTCGAGGAGAGAGTAGTCCAGGCTTTTATTTTTGTTGTAGAAGATGGCCTTTACTCCATACTAGCCGGACCTTCCTGTTCGGGTGTCTGTTGAACAAATTTTCCCCCAATGAAAAATAAGGTCCACCAAGCATCGCTGCTTGTTTCGATGCCTGCAACGATTGCAACAACTAATGTTTTGCTCACCCTCTCGGGTATTCACGTTATTTTGTCAAAATTCCAACACGAAGTAAAAGTAATAAATAAGATAAATAGAATAAAGAAGCGATAAACTACCGTTTATTTTTTAAATATCTCTCATTTGTTTATATAAGCCAAATACGATTTCCCTTCACCTGATCTTATGCACGTAAATTATCAGTTCCAATGAATTCTCCCTCAAAACTTATCCTTGGCCGCTCGTAGAGCCTGCATCGTCTCCAGCGGGGTACTCTTGCCGACAAACTTCTGCACACTGGGTTCGTGCACCCTCATAAACACGTTGGTCCGCTTCTCCTGGCCAATCGTCGAAGGCACCAACGCCCGACGACCCTCCAGATCGGCCTCCTTGGCAATGTTCAACAGCTGTAGCGTGTCCACGTTCTCCGGTTCAACCGTATTTCCGAAACGGAGATTATTCAAGGCGTACTCGTGTCCACAGTAGACTTTGGTATCGTCGGGCAATGCGGACAATTTGGTGATCAGGGCATCGTACATTTGCTGGGGTGTTCCTTCGAAGAAACGACCGCATCCGGCGAGGAAGAGAGTGTCCCCCGTGAAGACCACCTTGTCTTCCGGGGTTTCGATGTAGTAGCAGATGTGCGACGTCGTGTGGCACGGCGTGGAAATGCAGCGGACTTTCAGATTCCCGATCTCCAGGGTGTCGTCCTGCCCGACGGGATTGGTTAAATTGTCGATCCGTTCGTCGTTACCGCCGTAAATCTGCAGCGGACCCAGAGAGCTGTCGGCCTGGTAGCGCTTGAACAGATCGGCATTGCCTCCGGCGTGGTCCCAGTGGTGGTGAGTCGTCAGGACCTTGTTCAGCGAGACGCCGGATTCTTTGGCCACCTGGAGCACCCGGTCCGGCTCGACCGGGTCTACGATGGCGGCACTCTTGGTTTCGTTGCACACCACCAGGTACATAAAGTTGTCCTTCAGGGCGGGGATCTTCTTGACCGTCATACGCGTCATGTCGGTGGTTTGCACTGCTGTCGATCGGCGACGAATACTCCAACTGTTTACTGGGGAAAGAAATTGAATTGCATCGAATCTGATTAGACATCAGTATTGATAGTAGTGTAAACAGTAAAAAGTAGAGTGTTTTCACTACTATCTATAGACATCAGGAAGATACCGAACTCACCTGTAAAATAAGCCGCAGTCAATCCCTGAGATAAACGGTGCGGTAGTCGATTCAACAAAGCGGACATCAAAACGATTGGTTAGGCATGCAAAGGAGGGATACGAACTGAGTGTTACCGAAAAATTGGATGCAGATCTATGGGTTGTGCAAAAGCAATAAACTTTCAAACTGTAATAAATACGAAAAACGAACAACACGGGAACGGGACCCCACAAGTCTAACCTATCTATTTGCTGATAACAATGAGTATTTTGGTTTGCAAACAGCTGGTGATGATAACAAAAGTACCTACGTACAGTGAATGATGGTCCGGTACTCCTACTGAAGTTCGCAGAAGAATGCTGACCGGCGATGACAACCGAGAAATTTGAGTTCCCACAACAAACTGCATGCGAACAGCATGCGAAGCTCATTGCAATGAAAAGCTTCTATGTACAGTTCGCGGTGAACTGCAGTATGGGAACTTAAAAATCTCAGAAGCTTTCTGGTAAATACAAGTTCAAGAGAAAGCAGCATGCGAACGATAGATCGATTCAAGGTTTTTTAAATAACTATATACTAATAATAATTTCATTTTTTATTTATAACGAGCAATAAACTTTAACTCGCAAAATTGTCACCGATCATCACTATCAGGTTCGTCACTTTTACGTTGTAGCCGTTGACGGTCTAACTCTGTGGCAGTGGAGACGCATGGTTAAGGGCTACTCCAGGTTGGTTCGAATCAAGCCAATGGAGATGCACGGTTGCTAGATGTGAAGTCTAACACTAAAACCCCAATTCAGTAACAAATTTTGAAAACGACGTATAATCAATGCTACACCATTGATTATACGTCGTTTTCAAAATTTGTTACTGAATTCAAGTCCATTTTATTAGTGTCAAACTCGGTTTCCGACCCCAACCCCCCCGGTTTACGCACTAATTTTCAAACAACGCCATCTCATTCTAAAGCATTGTCCATTTACAATCCGGACGGACAAAATCACGTATATCTCAGGGATGGAATAACAAACATAAAAGGGCTTACCCTCAAAACAACGATTATTAGGGGTACTCACTAAACAGGTTAAATTGCTGCGTAAAGGGCTGTTCACGATGGTGATACATTCCCGAAATCTGACAGTTTTTTGATGACGTAATTCCAATCGTTCATAGGCGATCCAGTACTCCACACCAATTTATCAACGTGAAAGACGATAAGAACGACGTCACATGTTTACATCCAAAATAGATGTTTACAAAGGTTACTAGCCTGCCTTGTGATTGTTATGCCGTGGGGCTGTTTGCAGATCAGAAGAACTTTCTCAGCCTATCTGGATGCATGGAAAATTGCTTGCCTGAATTGCTCAAGAAACCATTTTTCCTTTGATCGCAGTACGCAGTTGCGAAGAAATGGCAGTTCTAATGGCTGTCACTGTAGAAGGTTTCTGCCAGGAATCGGTCAAGAAGTTTCGGAACCGATTCCTGTTGAACTCGAAACACGCCCAAGTAACACAACATGCTCTATAAGAGTTTAAATTTCACTATTCATACATAACGTAGTGTATTTTTCTTGTATTATTTACTTAATTTTGAACACTTGTATAATCAAAACAGCGGAAAAAATGGCGGCTTATAAAACATCTTACACGTGATATAAGATGTATCTCAACACATTAATATCGCTAAAATATATGATATAGGACATATCATCCAACTCCCAAAAATGATTTGATACATTTATCAGCAATATCACTTGAAAAATACACATATAGAACAATTACATACACGAGTTCTTATTACACATTTTGGTAGTAATATAACTTGTGAAAACATTTATATTACACATCATTTGCACAAGTTCGAATTGAGCTATTCAAATGTTATATAACTAATAGAAAGCATTTATGCTGCAAAAAAAAAAAAGATGTCCAACAGTATATCTGGCATAAGAAATTGACAAAACACAGAAAAACAAAATGAATTTTGTTATTAACATATTAAGCTTGTTCAACCACATGAACATGGAATTTGGAAAATGTTATGGGGTCAATTATTTGTGAATTATTTGGAAAGCCAATTAAGTCACGGTTTATGCTCAATAATGGTAGCGCTATTTTACATGCAATTCAAAAATTATGGTGAAACATTCGATTTTGCTCATCCAGATTTCAAGCGCTCTAGCTTCAATTAGAAATGCCAACCATAACCATTAAAAGTAAGCCATCCATATTGTGCTGTTCTATCAATTTATTGACTCCACATGTAGATTCAATATGGCTGATATGGTTTGCTATGGAAGAGACGTTATATATGAAGATCTTGGGTTAAAAATACGTTTATAATACATAATCAAAACAATCATACAACAAAAGTTTTGTTAAGCTATAATTATGTTTTGCGGTCAAAATTTAAACTCCGATATAACTACACTACAACTAAGTTTCAGCATACCTAGTTGAATCTGTCAAAGTGTAAACGTAAACATTGCATTGTAATAGTTCGCTTCACTCTGCTGTTTGTGCAGATTCTGATTCGTTTTTGTTTATTATCTGACCACTAGTTTTTGGAAATTTGAGATTTAGATTATTCGCAATGTGATTTGGAATAACATCAGCTGCTGCCGAGAAGACTTAGGATGGTGCTTGGTGATAAGCTAAACGGTGTGTGAGCAGCCACTATTCAAATTGCGAGTTGCGTCCTAAAATTCAATAACAACTTGCCCAGATCAAACTTTTCTCGAGACCCTGTGTAAACTAGTCAGCTTTCGTAAATCTATCTCGACATCATCGTCTTCGTCGGAGATCTTTCATACCATTGCCGACCAAAATATGGCTCATGAAGCTTTAATCTATGTTAAATTTTGCAGTTAGGAAAATTCGGCAAACCCAAATGAGCTGCTGTTCTAAAATAAAAACATTGTGGCTTTCATGAGTGAGTTGCATGATGCTCCAGTATTGTTATATATTAGTAAAATATACTTGGTGTGATCTATGATATTTTTTTTGCTGTTTGTAATCGGCTGACATTATAAAAGCCTAATAATAACATAATGTGCTTCCTGATACACTTATATTACAGTTATAAAACATCTTTTGAAGCTTAAATTTTGAAAGATGTTTTCTGTGTTACTTGGGACATGATATTCTGCTTATTTGAAATGTTTCATGATTTTGCGATTGAAATAATCAAAGATTGCCGTCGTGATCACGTTTAATCAGTTTAATCAGTTTACGCAGATCACAAGAAATTTCTTGGCCTATATCGATGCGTGGATATTCAGGCAAGGAATCGCTCAAGAAATGAGTAAGCGTCGCTTTATTCCGGATCCTAGTACGGAGCTGAAACGAAACGTCAAATAAGCTTATCAGCTGTGTTAAATTTGTTGATCATTCCGGTGCGAGGTCTGCACTTCGAACGGAATTGCTCAAGTAATTTTCAGTGAATTATTTTTCCGTGACCGGAACGTACATATGCACAGATGCGTAAATTATTGGTTAAATTGGAAAAAAAATCCACAGCTCAGGTGAGATTTGAACTTACGATCCTTATTCGCTAGATAAGTTTTTTTTTTATCAACTAAGCTACCGAGCCAATTAATGACACGGCATTTTTGTTGTCATAAGTTGATTCAAATCTCATCGATCTATATCGTCTTCCCCTAAAACAGATTGGTATTAACGAAAATTTGCACTTTGAGTGAGTCGTTTTCGAGCATCTACATCTACTGTAGTTATCCGTCGTATCAAACAGAATGCAAACGACTCGTTTGATCGCCTTTCAGGGAGCAATTCTTCTTCCTCAACACAGTTGTTGGGGAAGCGCTGCCTGTACTGTAGGCATCCTCCAGAAATGCCGTGAATACCAGGTCCCAACACACCACCTGTTCATCGACTTCAAAGCGGCATACGACAGTATCGACTGCACAGAGCTATGGAAAATCATGGACGAGAACAGCTTTCCCCGGAAGCTTACCAGACTGATAAGAGCAACGATGGGCGGTGTGCAGAACAGCGTAAGGATTTCGGGTGAACTATCCAGTTGTAACGGTTCAAAATCTGATTGGAATCGAATCTTGTCTTTTCCTCGACTGACTTCACTTTAGCGCCAAGCAGACGATCAAACCGTATGCATGTGAAGCAGCAATATGCAATGCCCAGCGAGACTCAGGGCGAGTCCATCAAACCACGGAAAGATTATTACTCGAGACCGTCCTTTCTCACCACAACTCTGACCCCAATGACCCAATCAATTTAGAGCAGAGTTAAAATTCCCAACAAATTCCTACTAAATTCCCATCAAATATCTTTCGTCATCTAGAGTAAACTAGCCAACGTTCAGACTTGCATCAGTGTATTCAACACCGTTCCTAAACTCCTACGATTCCAATTGGAATTTTCATGCGCACGGCCATGCTTTACTTTGGTCCCTCAGTTCACTTTCTACTTATTCTATCTGACCTTGAAATTAGACAGAGAAGTTGCAGGTGTCACATCCTATCCTAGCTCGACCCGAGCTCAGGCGACGACGTCCAACGATGGATGCGGCGATGGAGACGCAGGGTTGATGATAGCGCAACGGGGTTGCTTTTGTATTGGTGGTTGCAGTGTTGGTTGTGCTTATCGATGACGGGGCTGCCTCTGTACACGTGTGTAGGCTGTCAGTGGTGCGTGTCTTCGCTAACACCGGCACTCTCACATGCGAGTCCGATTGACTGCGGACCGCCAACTGTCTCGAGGCTAATTGAAAGAGAATCCGATGGTAATTGGCTTCCAGTCGAGGATTCTCTGGAGTCGTGGAGTCTCCCAGGCCCGTAGGTGCGATGGAGGTTCACTGGCCGGACGACGAGGCCTATAGCCTACAAGCCGCCAAGCTTCTGGATCCACCAAGAGGATTCGTAGTGGTCGAATCCCCCTACAACCTACTTCCGGTTCTAGAACCCGGCAGGAACACCTTCGCGTGAAGGACATGATTCCTTCACGAACAAGAAAAAGAAGAAGCACATAGACGATCCCATTAGCATCACAGATTACATAGGACAGCACAATTCCCTTTCACGACATGCAACAAAGGGTTTACACATTTACCTGAGCCTCGAGCAGCAGATTCAAGGTTTGCTGGAATGGTGACGTCAGCAACTATCTTATATTAAAGATCTACAACGGAACAATTTGATACCAAAACTACACCATCATTGTTGGGGCGTGTGGTACTTTCGGAACTAGAATACCATTTTGAAAGCAGCTTCTATTTCAAACAGCTTCAAAACTGCAAATTTATTGAAGTATAATTAATTTAACAGTTAATAGTTACCATATAAACTATCTTACCATAACCAATTTTGACTTCGTAATTTTCCAGCTTGGTTTAAATGCAGAAAAATTACAAGATCAAAATTTGGTTTACTTTTCTGTGTTTTGTTTTATTTTTGTATTTTGTTTTCTTTTTCTACTACTATTATACCATTTGTTTCCGTGTTATTTACTTGATTATAACTTCAACTTAATAAAATAACGATTTGTTTCAGCGCTGTTCAGGTAAATAAAGTTGTAATTGTAATGTAAGTCAATTAACATTATATGTATCATAATCATAATATTTATTTTTTCAGGTAAAATCAGGTAATTGGTTAACTATATAATTAAATATATTCAAATTACATGATACTTGGGATATTGGGAGGGGTAGCCTAAGGAAGCTAAATGAACTGGTTTCAGGACAAATGTTCGTGGGGTGGCCAGACTTTGTCACGAGATAACAACCATCGTGTTGTCTTCCGAAGGTCTCCAGTAAATTTAGCTTGCCCTGCTACACCAAACCATCAGGTAGATCATTCCCTTCCGGTATGACTCTGCAGCCATAGGTAATCCTTGCGCTGATGGTGGGTACACAATCATCATCATCATCATCACCATATAAACTATCTTACGTTGTAGTATTAGTTCACGCACAAATCTCCCAACAGTGCACAATCCATCGTTGTTCTGCCTTCCACGAACTAAAACGCACTGCTCTTCATACGCTACTTCCAATAGACATTTGCTCTATCGAACGTCGCTCTCGCTTCAGGGTTGCCAGTTCCACAAGACCCTAACGTATAGGAACTATTCGCAACAATCATCATGGCGGTTCGCCTACTCACATCGGGAATATTGATTCCCCTACACTTGGGCCTAAATTAGCTTCCACTATTATAAATCCTGGCGACACTGTTTGGAGACGATTATCATACAATTGTATTCTTCTCTATAATTTTTAATTTGTTCTACTGTTTATAAAATCGTTAAATTCATCAATTTGATTATATGTGCGTTTGAATAGTAATTGTTCAATATAAATTGTGATTCTACGGCAAGCAGTGAGTTCTATTGGAGAAAAAGCTAAACTAAAAATTGCGATCGATATGTCCTAGAACTATGGCAGCTTGATAGCGGTGTTAAGGAAATTTTTGATTGTTAGTGGTGTTACTGTTGTGGTGATCTCAACTACCGGGTTCCAAGTCGTGATAGCAATACCCCGATGGCATTCTAGTACGTCAAAATACACACATTTGTTAGTTTGATCATCGTAGAGGGCATACTTTGATAGATTTAGCAAACACCTTAGTCAAGACTTGTGGACAAGCTTAACCGCTACTAGTGAATAAATGTTGATCGAGCGTCTTAATGTTCGTAAATGTTGATTGAGCGATTTTCCCAACATCCCAAACAGATTTTCAACTGAGGTGTTGCTGACGTGTATATGGATCTAGTTGTATGTTGCTGCTGCTGTGGTTGTTGTTGTGAGGTAAATCGTTATTCATCATTTGGATCTGTAGTGCAAAAGTTGCTAGGCTACAATCTCATGCTAATCTAGTACGTCAATTTGCACACACAGTGGTTCGATCGTGGAAGGCAAGGGCCTTCTTCGCTGTACACGGTTGTGCTCAGACAACTCGGGTGCATATAGAAGAGGCTGTGGTCGGAGAAGCGATTGATTCAGCAAAAACCGAAAGAAAGGCATGTGGATAAGCTCTGCTGCAAAATGTGCAATTGGATCTCTGCTAAATGATTTACCCTAAAAGAATTGTTTAAGAGCCTCAAACTTGATCCTGTTACAATCGGTTTTTTTTTCGCCCATTGTTGTTGTTGCTGTTGTTGCTGTTGGTGGTAGTGGTGAGAATTGCTCTTCTAATGCTTGATTTTGTGACGCATATGCTGGATAGCGATTGAGCCCGAACAAGTCTAGTACATCAGTTTGCACACATCTGTTGGTCCCCTTGTGGCATACTAGAATTCACTCTGTCTAACAAGTGTGTGTCGATAGAAGGGGTATCAGTATCACAGTGATTGATTTGGCATACATAGAACGGATTATTGTGGTTTGCTTGAGCAACAACATATGGGATCGTAAATGAATGATCATCTTACCAGTAGTTAATTCATACCTTGAACCTCACATACCCGCTTGAAAGTTACTACAGTTTATGTGACTATCACAACTGACTGCTTGTTGGCCAAAATAGTGGACAAATTGTTTTGAACCTTGAAGTTTATAAGTGAATTTGCCTTCTGAATGTCTGTCTCTTTTTTTCAGTCGTCCGTTTGATACACTTGTCGATATGGATAATGAATCGATTTGCTGTGTGGTGTGCAATAAACAAGAGTCGGATAGAAATAAGATAATTACCTGCATGTACTGTTTTTCTTGTACGCACTTCAAATGTAGGAACATAATTGGAAGTGCGATAAATCGTATGAGAGGGAATCCGTATTTCTGTACAAGCAATTGTTCAGAAATTTACAAACGGATTGTGGAAATGCAGACTAGTCATTCGTCGATGATAAGCACTCTGACTGCTGAGCTTAAGGCAACGATTTCTAGCGTCGTAGCCGATCAAATGGTTAATGTTAAAGCTGAGGTTCGGTCTGTAACTGCTGCTATCGAGAAATCCCAAGATTTTTTGTCTGCGAAGTTTGATGACATAGTATCAGACTTCAAAGATCTCAAAGCCGAAAATGAATGCTTGAAACAACGAGTTAATGAGCTAACAGAGTCTCACTCGAAACTAACTAGGTTTGTAAATCAGCTAGAATCAAATGTGGATAGATCTGATCGTAAAATTGTCTCTAAAAATGCAGTATTGTTAGGGTTACCTTACTTAGCGAACGAAAACGTTTTGGCTATTGCCAACAAAACCATTGTTCAAACTGGCGCGCATTTGGAACACGATTCGGTAGTTTCAGCCACAAGATTGTATGTCAGCAATAAATCTAATGTAATGATCCCCATCCAAATTGAATTCAAAGATGTGAATACAAAAGAACATGTTCTCTCCGCGAAAAAAAAGCTTGGGAAAATTGTGTCCACAACCATCAATGAAAATTTCCTTGTGAATGGCAAACCTACTACCGTTAGCATCAGAGATGAATTGACCCCTCTCTCGATGGAACTTCTCCGAAAGATGCGGGAATATCAAGAAAAGTTTAAAATAAAGTTTGTTTGACCGGGAAGAGGAGGAGCGATTCTTGTTAAAAAGGACGAAAACTCTAAGCCAGATGTTATCAAAAACAGAGATGATTTGAATCATGTAATCCATCGTTACTCAGTCGTTCTGAATGAATCGCCCTCGCCGAAACGAAAGAAGAATGTTAGTTAGATTAAGTTTATTTTTATTTTTTATTTTTTGTATTTTGCATGTACTGTTGTTCAATAAATATTAGAAATGGATAAGCCTTTGAATTATTTTCATAATCATATCGATGATTTTAATTTGTTCTATGTGAAAGATTCTTTTAAAAAATTGCGTGTGTTACAATGGAATGTACGTGGAATTAATGATTTGAATAAATTGGATAGTATTCTCTTGTCTGTTGATCATATTTCTGTACCTATTGACGTTATAATCCTGGGAGAAACGTGGATCAAGGCCGGTAACACTTCATTGTACAATATAAATGGTTTCAACAGTATTTTTTCCTGCCGTGACGCTTCATCTGGAGGCTTGGCTGTGTATATAAGAGACTCAATAAAGTTCAATATCCTTGAAAATGTTTCTCATGATGGGTTTCATCATATATCTGTCGAACTGCAATTAAATGATGGAAAATGTGTAATTCATGGTGTGTATCGTCCCCCTTCTTTTGATTTTAATATGTTTTACGATCACATTGAAAGCTGGCTCAACAGTATCAATGGAAATCATCCATGTTTAATTTTTGGAGATGTCAATGTACCTGTCAATATGTCGAGTAACAATGTGGTGTTAAAGTACAAATACCTTCTGCAGTCCTATAACTTTTTATGTGCAAATACATTCATCACCAGACCTGTAAGTTCCAATATTTTAGACCATGTTATATGTAAAATGGCTGATGCCCACCGTCTCAGTAACCATACAATATTGAATGATGTAAGCGATCACTCTCTTATCCTATCTGAATTTAAATTGAGTTGTCACTCAGATAGAGTTGTGTTGTCAAAAAATATTGTTGATCATGAGAAACTGCATAATGAATTCAAACGTTTCTTAGATACTTTTGATGTTGTAGAAAATGTGAATGAATGTTTAAGTAATATAATAGCTAAATATAATGCCCTATTAATTGAATGCACCAAAACAATAACGAAAACAGTTAAAATCAAAGGTACTCATTGCCCTTGGATGAATCTTGAGCTATGGTCACTTATTAAAATAAAAAATAACTATTTAAAAAAATGTCGGAAATATCCTAATAATTCTCATTTAGCCGAACTTCTCAAACACGTCTCACATAAGTTAGACGTCGCGAAAAAACAAACAAAAAAGAGATACTATGAAAGTTTATTAAATAATACGACACATTCAAAACTATGGAAAAATATTAATACTATCTTAGGCAAATCAAAAATTAACTCGGAACTTACATTATCTGTTGATGGTGAGTGTATTTCTGACAATAATAAGATCTGTGAGGTATTCAATGAGCATTTTTCAACGATTGGCTCCAAATTGGCTAGCCAAATTCCGGACACCACTGGGGACCCTTTTCGTTTCCTGAGCCCTGTTTCCCGATCATGCTTTCTACAGCCAGCATCAATCAACGAAGTTACACTCCTCATAAATGATTTAAAACTAAACAAGAGTCCTGGTCCTGACGGCATACCGACTAAAATAATTAAAAACAATGTTGTTGCATTCTCCCGCATTCTCTCTGCTTCCTTTAATCAAATTGTCGAGACAGGGTCATACCCTGAATGCCTCAAAACGGCTAAAGTAATACCTGTTTTCAAATCAGGAGATCGATGTCTAGTAGATAATTATCGACCAATATCTACACTTTCGGTGTTCAACAAAATATTAGAGAAACTTCTAGTTAATCGGTTGATAAAGTTTTTCGATCAGAACAGTGTATTATATGACATGCAATATGGATTTCGCCATGGATGCAGTACCGCTATTGCCATAACTGAGCTTGTTGACAATATACTCGAGGAAACAGATTCTAAAAAGTTTGTAGGTGCCTTGTTTCTTGATTTAAGGAAAGCATTTGACACTTTGAACCACGACATCTTACTAAGAAAACTTGAGTTTTATGGAATTAGAGGAGTCTCTAATAACATTATTCGAAGCTATTTGACAAATAGGAAGCAACAGGTGTCATTTGGCGGAGAAAGAAGTTCATTCAAAGAAATTGGTACAGGAGTCCCTCAAGGGAGCAACATTGGGCCTCTGCTTTTTCTTATTTATATTAATGATATTTGTAAAATCAATCTGAATGGTACTCCGAGGCTATTCGCTGATGACACAGCATTATTTTACCCGAACACAAATCCTGAAATTATAACTTCTAATATGAGTGAGGATCTTCGATTGCTGCAAAACTATTTTTCGTGTAACCTACTTTCCTTAAATTTAAAAAAAACCAAGTATATGATTTTCAGATCTCCGAGGAAATCTGCTCCTAGAACTCCTCTTCTTAGAGTTGGTGCTGACACTGTAGAAAGTGTTGATTCATTTAAATACTTAGGTATCCATCTTGATTGCACATTATCTTGGGATCATCACATTAATAATGTTGCTAATAAAACTTCGGTCATGTGCGGTGTGCTAAAACGAGTCAGTAGTTTCTTGCCTCGCAGAGTTTTACTTTTGTTCTATTTTACTCATATTCATTCTCACTTAAATTATTTGATTATTTCATGGGGTAGAGCTTGTAAGTCAAAACTCAAAAAACTGCAGACAATACAGAACCGATGTCTCAAAATTATTTTTAACTTACCAGTCTTATTTCCGACAATTCGTTTGTACACTGAACTTGCTCATAATGCTTTACCAATTTTAGGAATCTGTGATCAGCAAACTTTGCTAATGGTTCACAATATCCTTTTCAATCCAACTACACATCATAACATATCGCTAAATATGGCTCCTCGTATTCACAATACCAGGCAAGTGAATTTTCTCTCCAGATCTAGAGCATACTCCAATTTCGGACAAAAACGATTTACTTTTGCCGGTCCTTCTAAGTTGAATGCCCTTCCTAGAAACATTCAACGAATTACTAATTATTTATCTTTCAAAACTAACGTTAAAACATTCCTAAGGCAAAATATTTCACAATTCCTAATTTAAACTATTTATTAAAATTTACCCACATTATGTATGCCTACCGTCTTCAAACAGAATTAGTATCTTTTTAGATTAATTTTAGTTTTAAGTTTCCTTACCGTGCTTCTTTAAAAGGATTTAATATCCACTAGAAGCACATTGTTTAAAAATATTTTGAATTATATACTCTCTTCCAGAATTTTGTTAATAAATTGTTCACAGCCACAACTATTTATTTTTATTCTTTTATTTTGTTGTGTTGCCAGTGGCTGTGAATTGAGTGTCCACTACCAGGGGGCTCAATTTGAGCTTTTTGGTGTGGGGGAGAGCGGAGGGTCACTCAAAAAAAAAAAATGATTTTTCCGGTTTCTAAAATAGTTTAAACATAACGGTTAATACTTTTAACAAGTTACAGTTTTTTAACTATCTTACTTTGCGTTTTCGAACAGATAACCGTCACTATTTCCAACTATAAAAATCTCACTAAATGCCGGGACCACGTCCGCTTTAGAACACTGTTCGACTCGGAAAGACTTTGGATGGGGTTTCTAGATTCTTTGTTACAGTTACATAATAGCTTGCTGCTCTCATTGTCCCACCCGTTACAAAATAACTCATCTGCTTTAAGAATTGATTTAAGACAGTGAGTACTTCGTTGCTTTGAGTAAAGAATTTGGTGGTTCCAATCTCGACTACCGGGAGGCGCTACCGTCATGAAAATGATACTTGCATATTAATGCTTCATTATAGATTGCGATTTGATTCCGCCTTTTCTTGACGAAAAGAGGATCAATCGGTTTAATAAAAACTGAGGAAACAATTTCAATCTTGTAACCATGTTACACAGTTCATTCGAATCTCGACGGGGACTACGACAAGGTGATGGACTTTCCTGCCTACTATTCAACATTGCCCTGGAAGGTGTTATGCGACGAGCCGGGCTCAACAGCCGGGGTACGATCTTCACGAAATCCGGCCAATTTGTCTGTTTTGCGGATGACATGGATATTATTGCTAGAACATTTGGAACGGTGGCAGAACTGTACACCCGCCTGAAACGTGAAGCAGCAAAGGTCGGACTGGTGGTGAATGCGGCTAAGACAAAGTACATGCTGGTAGGTGGGACTGAGCGAGACAGGACAAGCCTTGGCAGCAATGTTACGATAGACGGGGACACTTTTGAGGTGGTAGAAGAATTCGTCTACCTCGGTTCCTTGCTAATGGCTGACAATAACGTGAGCCGTGAAATAAGAAGGCGCATCATCAGTGGAAGTCGTGCCTACTATGGGCTCCAGAAGAAACTGTGGTCGAAAAAAGATTCACCCCCGCACCAAATGTACCATGTACAAGACCGGTGGTTCTCTACGGACACGAGACATGGACGATGCTCGAGGAGGACCTGCAAGCCCTCTGAGTTTTCGAGCGACGGGTGCTAAGGACGATCTTCGGCGGCGTGCAGGAGAGCGGTGTGTGGCGGAGAAGGATGAACCACGAGCACGCTGCACTTTATGGCGAACCCAGCATCCAGAAATGGCCAAAGCCGGAAGGATACGATGGGCAGGGCATGTCGCAAGAATGCCGGACAACAACCCTGCAAAGTTGGTGTTTGCTAAATATCCGGTTGGTACAAGAAGGCGTGGAGTGCAGAGAGCAAGATGGGCGGACCAGGTGGAGCGTGATCTGGCGAGTGTTGGGCGTGACCGACTTTGGAGAGCTGCAGCTGCAAAACGAGTCTTATGGCGACAAATTGTTGATTCAGTATTATCATGAATTTGATGTTAACTAAATAAATGAAAAATAAATGAATGGACCGATCGGCGTGAAATTTTGTATGTGAGTGCCTTTGGAACAGGGGAAGGTTCTTAGCTCGGTGTGAGACCTCTCTTGGCTCTGGATAAGGTGTGTCCCATATAGATGACTGTGCGGGAGACGTCCCTATGAAGCTGCATGTCAGAAAATAAAAAAAAAAACAATTAGCAGGCAGTACGACGTTTGCCGGGACAGCAAATTTTATAATAAAAATCTATAAACTGCAAAACTTTCTCATTTGTGATCAGTTTTAGTATTCTGTCAATGAATGTGTTGCTCAGGCGTTGTCCATATAAATACTACGAAGACTCATTTTGGGTAATATTGAACACCACCCCGTTACCTCTGCAGATTTTCGTTCAACCAAAATTTGGAAAATGTGTGTGGACTTTGGCATGAACTCTCTCCTTCTTCAAAGTCTACGTAATTTATGTACACCGTGCTTTGACGACAAAACTTACAAGGTAAATCAAACAATTTACTAAATGAAATAGCATTAGTTTTTATTGACGAGGTAATGGAAATTGAATCAGCAATTATGAACGCTGAAGGTGAAGAAATAACAAATGAGGCGCCCAGAATCAAAGGGGTGTAAGTGACAATTTGGTCGATTTTGAGCTGAGTATATCATAAAATTCTTCAGATTTCAAGCCTTCCAGAACTTTTTTAAGATTGTTTGTACGATGTTTGGAAAAATTACAATAAATCAGAGAAAATTGGGTTGATTTTGAAGCTCCATACATTTTGTATGGGATGAAAAAATGTTCTAAATCTTTAAACCTCATTTACTCGAAAGTGGGTTTTTGTCACTTGCACCCCTTTGCTTCTAATCCCCTCAAATGGTAATGTTGTAAATTTTCCAACCTGGGTTGGAACTGGATGAGATCACAGTTTCAACCCCAACCCGACTTCGGTTTCGCTTGTACTAAAGTTTGTTTCAGTTTGTTTGACGTTTGTTTGCTTACACATTTTCCGCCAATCCAGTTCCAACCCAGGTTCAAAAAGAAAAACGGCATTAGTTGATCGTTCGAAAAATGCACTCTACATCATAGGCTGCTATGTTGTCCTTCATTCCAATTGATTTTGCACGTGGAATGGTATCGGTACAATGAAGAATTACACAGCTGTCTATGATGTATCGCTAAACTGATGTAAGTAAACGGCTGGCAACACTGCTGCTAAGTACAAAAGTGCGGTTCGTATCGGCTCGATTAAATTATAAAATTAGCAGAGAAAAGTGATTTTATAATTCGCGAGTGATTAGTGCACGTAGTTTACGAGTGCCAAGAATTACATTTTTGTACGTAGGACGGTGGACGTTGCGTGAAAAGATTAAATTTATTAGTTTTAACTCCTAGTGATAATTTGTGATCCGGGAGAAAACAATATTAGATCTCAGTGCGTGAGATCAATAAATGCATGAATGAGATCTCGCATGCAAGTTCGGTTCCCCTCCAAAATAGAGGGAACAAAAAGTGCTTAAAAATCAAATGTGTGGTGATGGCTAGTGTCGTTCGCATATGCGTATGTGAAAAGAATAGCCGACATCCACAATCTACAGCCTATACGGAAACTTGGGCATCAAAAACCACCGGATCGCAAATTAATTGCAAACGGTTATATTTGGATGCATTCAAATACTCCTTTGTTTTGGCTTGCGAACTGTGAAGTGAGTCTATTATGGGCAAGTGAGATGCAAACACTCACAATATTGCTGGCGTTTTCAACACCGTAAAGGTAGCACAATGACTAAGGTAGGGGTGACTGGGGACAAATGCTCCTACATCAGTAAGTAAAGATAAATTATTCTATACTTTTTTGTTTTATATATTTATTATTAATATTTTTATTTATTTATTTATTTAATTTTATTGTGTGTGTGTGTGTGTGTGTGTGTGTGTGTGTGTGTGTGTGTGTGTGTGTGTGTGTGTGTGTGTGTGTGTGTGTGTGTGTGTGTGTGTGTGTGTGTGTGTGTGTGTGTGTGTGTGTGTGTGTGTGTGTGTGTGTGTGTGTGTGTGTGTGTGTGTGTGTGTGTGTGTGTGTGTGTTGTACGTGAGTGCAAGCAAATATACTATATTAACAATATAGGTCACTTCGTGTTTTCACATACAACGACATGGAGACGCCGTTTACGAATGATTACAGCACCACCTGTTGTCAGAAAAAGTCAATAATTGTATTTTGATCAATTTTTGTTTACCGTGCAAGGTGACATTTCTCGAAAAAAGATGTTAGGGGTGTCAAAGTTTTTTGTTCCCAAATAATCGATTAATAAATAATCGATTTACAATATAAACAAACAAAATAATATTTCATTAGATGACATCTACGAATACATCTGTAGAAGAATTTGAATGCTCCCTCATTGTAACGTCACCGAAATCATTTCACTTCGAAATTTGAAATTTTCTCCCTCAAAATTAACTTATATTTTGCCCTGGTGGTTGCTATTTTCCTTTGACAATGGCTTAAATAATCATCTTCCTTAATGTTCACGCTGACATACATATTATATCGGATTGGATAGCTTACAAAAAATCCGGAAGATCACCAACCAAGTGCACGTCAAATTTCTTGTGGCAGAGTGCAAGACATTGAATCCAAGGATCCAAGGGTGCACAAGCAAATGGACCGATGCACGAACTTAATAATTTCAACTTTTGAGCGTTCCGTGCTTACAAAAAATGAGTTCCAGGACCGGACCTGAGAATAGAACCCGCCAAATTTATTTTCTATTAATTTCGTTGTTCTTCCGGAGTGAACTGTGAGTTTATTCGAATACTGATTGTTTTATTCCGGACTAATCGGTTTTGTTGTTGGATGTATGAACATTGTGCTGTCAAAGATTGGACATTTACACGGTCGTCGCGAAATCCTTGCAAAGCTTATTATTCTTAAATATACGGTCATGGGCTTCTGGGTGAACTTCAGTTAGTAAAATATCTGGCAAATTCGCCTGCTGTAGAGTGATAATCCTCCATAAATTTAGTCAGTTCCTTCTCAGTTTTCTTTTTTCCTTTGCTAACCGGAAAAATCCGCATTTTTCCGTAGCTAATCGTCGTTAACCGCGTCTAACTGCACCTGTGACTCAGTTCGCAATGGTTAGGAACGGATATATGTATACGGATTTTCCGATTAGAAAAGGATATGTCATTCTCCTTGGTTTCCTTCTAGAGTTTATTTTTCTGAGATTCATTCAGGAGCTCTTTTTGAAATTCTTCCAGGTGTGCCTTCAGAGATTGATTTAAAGTTTTTTTTCTTAAATTTCTCCAGAGGTTCCTTCGAGGGACCCCCATGAGTTCCTACTGAAATTACTCCAGCAATTTCTTCTGATGTTTCTTCAAGAATTACTTCTATAGGAATCTTCAAGAATTCTCTTCTAGGATTCGTCAAAAAGTTCCTTATATGATTTCCTTATAGGAGTTTCTAGGAGTCTTTCTTGGATTCCTGCAAGAGCTCCTTCAACGATTCCCTCAGTAATTTTTTTTACGAATACCTCCCGGAGTTCCTTCTAAAATTCCTTCAAAATTTTCCAAGAACGACCAGGAGTTGTTTCAAGGATTTATCCAATAGTTCCTTCAAAAATTCCTCCTTCTGGGAATTTCAACCGAGATTTCTACCAGTATTCTCCCAAAAGTTCCTTCTGGAATTCACTCCGTCCTTTTAGAATTTCCACCGAGTGAAGATTTGGGATTTTTCAAGGAACTTCTTTTGAAATTCCGGAGAAATTCCGAAGTGACTTTGTAAAACTCCAACGCGATTTTATATGAACAATTTAATAAATATTTTTCGAGGGATCTTTCCAGGATTCCTTTAGAAGTTCCCTCTTTGAAGTATCAGAAATCCTCCAGGAATTATTTTCGTGATTCCTTCCGAGATTTCTTTACATTCGGAATGTCTTCAGAAGTATTTTTTCCGGGATTCGCAGAAGGAATAAGTGAAGACTAGATTTGTAGTAATGAGTTGGTTTGTTGTATGGTGAGATGCTAAACTCTCCGTTTTGCATTGAAACGGTGCAAACTCATGGGTATTATGATTCTTAGTCTAATTTGATGCTGCTTGAGCAAAACTTTGGAGAACTATGTTGTTGAAGTTGCAATAAATGAGAATACAACAACACAGTTACACAAAGTTTTGCTCAAACAGCATCAAATCACACAAGCAGTCATAAAACCCTTCCTTTTTTGTTACCATTATTGCAGTTACTTTCTCATTATATAAAAATTCAACTTATTACTACAAATCTAGTATTTCACTGACTGGGTATTTTTCTTGGAGATATGTAATCCCAGATAAAAACAATGTTGGAGGATGGAGGAGGAACGCTGGAACGCTTTCCCTAAGCAATCCCGATAGGAGTTCCTAAAATAATTCCAGAATAATTTCTAGGAGGAATCCCCCAAGAGCTTCTGGAGGAATCTTGGAGAAAAAAAATCCAGGGTGCAATTCTTAAGGCGAAACTGGATCCATTTCCTAACTTTCTGGTTTTTGATTTTTTATTGAATAGCGAAGCAATATTTTCAAAATCGGTTTTCGTGCACATGTAGAGTATGGATCAAGGTATCTTCTGAATTGTTTATGTAGTGGAAAATGTTCTTCGTTTTTGCAGAAACCATTTTTGAACGAAATTTCACAAAAAAATGGTTTTTGCAAAAATGGAAAACATTTTCCACCTCAAAAAAATTCAGAAGATACCTTGATCCATACTCTACATGTGCACGAAAACCGATTTTGAAAATATTGCTTCGTTATTTAATAAAAAATCAAAAACCAAAAAAAATGAGAAAATGCTTCCAGTTTCGCCTTAAAGGGATCCCACAAGGAAATTCTTGTGTAATTTCCGGAGAAATACCGTTCATAACTCGCTAACGGAAAGTTCGCTTTGGGTCGTCTGTGTTTTAATCTCTGTTATGAACGTTTATCGGTTCAAATTTACTTCTCATCTGCAACTTCGCATGTCGCGCGAGCCGCGACTTCGATTTGGTGCTGCGACGATAACATACGCCAGAAATTGTTCAAGAAGAGAGAATTAAATTTGTTCTAATTTGCGTAGTTGAAAAAAAAAATCGATTAATGTTTAATCGATTATTTCAGAAGAAATGGGCATCCCCACCATGCAATGACAGTTCGACAGAATAAACGTCATTCGGATAGCGCATGCATTTAGTGTGTAGTAGTACCTCTTCTGACGCTTGGTGGCACCACATTCACTAAAAAGGTGTCGCCAAAAAATCGTAAGAGTGACCTATATTGTTAATATAGTATATTTGGTGCAAGTGTGTGTGTGTGTGCGAGTGCTTTTGTGTGTGTGCGTGTATTATCTTTTTAGGTTAATACAGTAGCAAAAGACCAAAGCATAGGGCTAAAGTAACTCTAAAAACCTACAAGAAACTAGTGATATCGTGATGATCATTGATCAGTACGCAAAAATCCTAGGATTGAGTGGAGTTAAGAGGACAGAGAACCCTATTATGCTTGGCCAGACTACATGTTCTGTTGATCTAACGTGTAAAAATCAACAATTATTGGATCCTAACGATCAAAATGCAAACTAAAAATTTACGGTTCATCCAAGTAAATCTTCATCACGCAAAGGGAGCAACAGCTGTACTTTGCAAAAGATTTGCTGAGAGTAAACTGGATATAGCTTTTATCCAGGAACCATGGACGAACAATTGTAGGATAATGGGAATACATACAGATTCCTCCAAATTAATATATAAAGTAGGGCAGTTACCACCAAGATCTGCAATTTTAGTGAATGGGACTGTGAATGCAGTTCCAATTACACAATTTATTAATCGTGACATTGTTGCAATTATGATGGAAGTACCAACAATTCACGGGAAAACGGAAATTTGTGTAGCTTCGGCATACTTTCCGGGAGATGTGGATGATGTACCCCCACCAGAAGTAGCAGCTTTTGTCTCTTATTGCAGAAAGCTAAATAAAGCTTTCATCATTGGTTGTGATGCAAATGCTCATCATACGATATGGGCTAGCACAGACATTAATAGTAGGGGAGAACACCTCTTAGATTTCATTTCAAGAAATGAAATCGATTTATGTAACAGAGGCGATAAACCTACCTTTACAAATGCTATTAGGCAGGAAGTTTTGGATTTGACATTGTGTAGCCCTACACTCTCGGAAAAAATCAAAAATTGGCATGTGTCAGATGAAATTTCTTTATCTGATCACAAGCATATACTGTTTGAATATGAGGCTGGCTGTCAACTCATAGAAACTACTAGAAATCCCAGGAAGACTAACTGGGATATGTACACCTCAAAACTTTTATCGGGAATGGATAACTTAAATGCCATTCAAAATTCTCGTCATGGGCTTGAAGAAAGCGCTTCGACACTTTCGAGCATAATTAAACAGGCTTTTCATGACAGTTGTGCACCAAAGAAACGCTCTTCAAATAGAGATGTTCCTTGGTGGAATAGTAACTTGCAAAAACTGCGACAGAAAACCCGGAAGTTATTTAACCGGGCTAAAAGAACACAACAGTGGGAACAATACAAAGAGTCCCTCACAATTTATAACAGAGAAATTCGAAGATCGAAGAGGATAAATTGGAGGCACACATGTGAAAACATTGAAAGTACTCCGATTGTTGCTAGATTGCAAAAAGTCCTCGCTAAAGATCATTCTATAGGTCTTGGAACTCTAAAAAAAGAAGATGGTTCTTTTACAAAGAGCTCCGAAGAAATCTTGGAAACAATGATGAAAACACACTTTCCGTGTTCCATTGTTGCTTTCACTGAAGACCAGAATACATCTGTATCGCAAACTGAGGCCAATGAAACCAGGAGATATATTCATGAAGATGATGAATCAACTGTGTTAGAAGGCACCAGGAGTGATGCATGCATTCTGGGCGATCAAATTATTACTGAACAAAAGGTTAAATGGGCAATTGATTCCTTTGAACCCTTCAAAGCTCCGGGTAGGGATGGAATTTTTCCTGTACTACTCCAGAAGGGTAAAGAAATCTTAACACCTATTTTAACCAAGTTGTTCCGATTAAGCTTATCACTAAGCCATATCCCTACAGCTTGGAGAGAAGTGCGAGTCACTTTTATCCCAAAGGCAAATAAGAAGGATAAATCATCACCAAAATCCTTCAGACCCATAAGTTTATCGTCCATTATGTTGAAAATAATGGAAAAAATACTAGGCGAGTATATCAAATCGTCATATTTAACAATAAGCCCATTGAGCCAAAATCAATTTGCATATCAAGAGGGCAAATCTTCAGTAACAACACTTCATAAGCTGGTTACAAAATTGGAAAGATCCTTTGAAGCAAAGGAGATTTCACTTGCTACGTTTCTTGATATTGAAGGAGCGTTCGATAACACATCTTACGATTCAATGAGGAATGCTATGTCAAGACGTGGTTTTGATAGATGCATTGTTGATTGGATTGGGGAAATGTTATCAAAAAGAGAGATATCATCTAACCTTGGCAATTCTTTTATTACCGTTAGAGCTGTAAAAGGGTGCCCACAAGGAGGCGTACTATCACCTCTATTATGGTCTTTGATAGTTGATGATCTTCTAAAAAAACTGGAAGCACAGGGCTTCGAAATAATTGGCTTCGCTGATGACATAGTCATAGTAGTTCGTGGTAAATATGACAATGTTATCACTAACAGAATGCAAACTGCCTTAAATTTAGTCTCCTCGTGGTGCGATAAGGAAGGATTGAACATAAATCCTTCTAAAACCACGATCGTACCATTTACACGACGGAGAAAAATAGCAATTACTAACTTAAAACTGAAAGGAACTCTTTTGGAACTTTCAAATACCGTCAAGTATCTTGGAGTTTATCTTGACAGCAAACTAAATTGGAATTTACATCTTGAGCATGTAGTTGGTAAAGCTACAAGTGCTCTATGGATCAGTAAAAAGACTTTTGGTAAAAAGTGGGGATTGAAACCGAAAATGATCCACTGGATTTATTCGGCAATTGTGAGACCCAGAGTTACCTATGCGTCACTGGTCTGGTGGCCTAAAACAAATGAAAGGTTAGCACAGAAGAAACTGGAAAAACTTCAAAGATTAGCTACTCTTTCAATTACTGGTGCAATGCGAAGTACACCGTCTAAAGCGCTTGACACTTTACTTCACCTACTTCCGCTGCATCAATTTGTTCAATCAGAAGCTGCAAAGAGTGCATTGAAGCTCAAAAGAGCTACGCAACTCTTTGATGGTGACCTGAGAGGGCATCTTAGTATTCTGAAAACAATTAGTATCGGCTCTCTCGTCGTAAATAATAGTGATTGGATGAGCAAAAGATACAATTTTGAACGCTCTTTTGAAGTGATTAATCCAGGGCGAAATCTGTGGACAAATGGTGGCCCAGAACTACACCCAGGATCAATCGTATTTTACACTGATGGTTCAAAATTGAACGATCAAGTAGGGGCAGGCGTGACTGGCCCCGGGATTAACATATCAATTCCTATGGGCAAGTGGCCTACAGTTTTTCAAGCTGAAGTCCAGGCGATTTTGGAATATTTGCTTAGGCAGAAACTACAGACATTCAACAATTTGCATGATGTCTGATAGCCAAGCAGCTCTAAATGCTTTGAAATCAGCAACATGCTCTTCTAAACTTGTATGGGAGTGTATTCAGTCACTTCAACAGTTAGCTTGCCGTAATCAGGTGAAGCTATTTTGGGTTCCAGGGCACTGTGGAATTGAAGGAAATGAACAAGCCGATATGTTAGCAAGACTTGGATCGTCTCATCAATTCATAGGGCCTGAACCATTTTGTGGTGTGTCTGGTTGTTTTCTCAGAATGGAGTTTAAAGCATGGGAACATGAGAAAATAAAATCCAACTGGGAAAACACCACTATTGCGAAGCAGTCAAAACGTTTCATAAAGCCGGACGTTTCAAGTACTCGTAAAATTCTAGAACTTTCTAAAAAAGATCTTAGTTCTTTTACTGGCCTTCTAACAGGTCATTGTCCGAGCCGGTATCATCTGAAGCTAATTGGAAAACTTCAAGATGATTTATGTCGCTTTTGCGGCATAGATACAGAAGACTCGGAGCATTTGTTGTGCCGTTGCCCGGCAATTGCAGCTAAAAGAATTAGGTTCTTCGACAAGGGGCTGATAGAACCCCTTGATGTCTGGAGAACAAACGCCAATGCGGTAGTACAGTTCATCCGAACTGTGGCACCGTGTTGGAATCATGCTTACAGTCAAGGTTTGATTATTGCTAACTCCAATGGTGATACGTCAACTTGACATAGCTAAACAAAACTGGGGCATTTGTCACAATAGATCTAAAAACAGGTCGCAGTGACTTATATACCCAACAAGGAATAAAAAAAAAAAAAAAAAAAAAAATGATGTATCGCGCAAGTTTCGAACGGCAAGCACGTGTTGCATATAACAACCGAGAGAAGATGGGAATCTAAATCCAGCTTTCGTTGGCTAAATTAAGTTTTATCATGATACTGCTTAGCAGTCCCGGCAAACTTTGTCTTGCCAGCTGTGGTGGTTTGGTCATTGCAGCACAGAACTCTAGAATGGTTTTATTGCGGTCATGTTGAATTTGTACCCAGTTCGTACAGATATCAGTATTTTCTTAATTTTTCTACTTTTTCAGTTCTATTTGTAACTTTTTCTACTTATGAACACAACCACCATGCACACAAATCGAACCATGCAAGAGTCATGCTGATTGGTTCATCCATTCATGAGTTTTGTTGCCTCAAAGGGAACAAACTCATTTTTATGTAGGGGAAATTACCTATTCTCGGCCGTTTTGTTCTCTTCGTCTTTAAGGGTTTTTTGAAACCTATTGAACTCAGAGTTAGTCTCAAATCCTTTCCAACTAAGCTGAATTATATGGCCATGTTTCAGGCAATTTGGCTGACAAAAACCCTCCATGACGAAGAGAACAAACCTGCCGATAATACCCATTGTCACCCTATATCCCTTTCGGGATGGAGCTCAAAAAAGTTAAATTTTCATATAGGTAAATGGCACAACTTTGGCTCTCTAGAACTTTTAAATTTGTCAACAAAACAACAATTCTTGTTCCACATTTGGAAGACCTACTCTTTAATGGGTAGTACGCAGATCTCAAGAAATTTCTTGGCCTATCTTGATGCGTGGAAAATTCAGGCAAGAATGCGCTCAAGAAATGATGAAGCATCGCTTTATTCCGGATCCTAGTACGGAGCTGAAATGAAACGTCAAATCAAATGGGGCTTGCTGTGTTAAATTTCTTGACCATTCCGGTCACGGAAAAATAATGCACTGAACAAAAATTACTTGAGCGATGCCGTTTGAAGTGTATATCTCGCATAACTTTCGATTGCTTGCTTTGGCTACCTAGATAAATCGGGTATGAAGAATCAAGCCTAACTTTACCAAACACCGTATGTAACATATGTGTGGGGTATGAACAAAGCTGAGTAGCATTTCCCATGCGTGTATTTCCCCTAGCAAGCATCAGTGACAGCCAGCACCATGACGGGGTCGTCGTCAGTGTGATGCTGCCGCATTGACGAGTGGACTGTTGGCGGAGCAAGTCGCCATCACCGTGAGGTTCCGTATTATCGAAGACTACTTTATCAAGAAGACATGCAACTCTGTTATTATCCCGTACTAACGGTAAGCGTCACCGACGGCACCGCCGCCTGGTGAGCTAAGGTGGTACCTTTGTGTAAAAGTGTGAGAGTGTATTGGTGCGTGTAAGAAAATTTACACATACTATCATGAATAGTGCCACCTTTATCCGGGGTGGCGCTGCTAGCAGAGACCCCGATTTTCAGCAGTGCTGCAAGTCTTCTTGATAATGTGGTCTTCGGTATTATGCCAAGTGATTCTACTGCAGTTTGCTAAGATGGCTGGGAACGGATTGTTCCAGTGAGTTGCCCGGCATTCACAATATGTAAACAAAAAAAGAAGGTTTCATTAAGGACCACTTGTATCACTCACCTTTGGGGATGGTTTGTGAAAAAAAACCCGGATTTTTCATATTTCTGAAATGCTCAATGTATGAGTTGCTATGGGAACAGCGAACATTCCCTTTAGATTTTCTCCGTTCGTGGATTTTGTTAGATACGGTGTTTGGTAAAGTTAGGCTTGAAATATGCGACAGATAAAACTTTTTCATGTTTTACGGTTTTTGGCCACTTTTTGGTCAACAAGCTCACATGCAACGTAAACAAAGTTTGTTCGCACACAAACAAGTATAAGCAATGGTTCAATTAATCAAACAGTTTACATCACACAAAACAAAGACTAAACAGAAACACCTTCTATTGCTGAACAGCATAATTGTGCTGGTTCGTCACGAAAGGGATATAGATGTTCATCTACAAAGTTGTTCCTTAGGGAATCAAGTGCTATTTTTTTCAATTCTGAGGCAAATCGAACTCATCAAACCGACGTGCTGAATGAGAGACTGGAGAGGACATCCAATTTCCAATATATTTGGACTGAAAATCCCATACAAACCCTCAACTTATTTGTGCCAGCTCAGGTTTTAACCGATTAAGCTGAAACTTTTTCAGATTATTCTTCTCATCCAAAGGCACAATTCTAGAGGGTGTCCCGTGGAATTTTTCGACATTTTTGCATTTGGGCCAGTCTACTGAAGAATCACGGTTTCTCCAGTTGGATAGAAATCGATAACTATCTATTGAGGTGGTCTTCAGAGAAGTTACGGCTACTAAACTGCCGTTCTACGCTCGATTGTCCTATGTTATATGTCATCCCATATAACATGGGACAATTATGCAAAAAATGGCAGTAAAGTAGCCTAGGAGACTACGACAGTTGGGGAAATGATAGGGTTGATTGAATGAAAAACAACATTTTCCCATTGTAGTTACCATACAAATTTAGAAGGGCTTGTGCAGTCTCAATTTTTAACCAAGTCAATTTAACTTTAGGGAGAAGGCATAGAATCGAATAAGCGGTGTTGAGCAAAAACGATTTTTGAACTACGCCACTGTCAGTAGAACTTGTAATTGATTAAAATAGTGGTTCTATCTCCATCAATTGATGTACTGAGGAATAGAATTGTAATGCTCGTCCTAACGCCTCGAGGTCAGTCTTGGTCCACTTTACCACCCCTGTAGCTGTAGGTCAACAGAGGTACAGCAACCGTGTTGGTAGCTTTCACCTTGTTGCCGGCTGACAGAACCCCTTCAGAACACAGTTGACACGATGCAAGAACTTGTCCTGCAGTTCCTTCTTGATTACTGTGTGGCGAATACCTCGAAGTTTCAGAAAGCCCAGGTATTTGTACGCTTCGCCTTCAATCATATTCCGAATCTCCTCCTGTTCGTTGACGCGGAAACAGCTGGCGTCCACTACTTGACCCCGCGCGAAGATGGACTGACCGACTGCGAATGTCGTTGCTAAACATCGTCACAAGCTGCAAAAGTTATTGCAGTATTTGTACTGATTCCGCAAACAGTTTCAGCTCGTCCAAAAAGATGATGTGGGCTATTCTTGTACTCCTTCCCCCACTTTTCAATTGGTATCGCCTTGAAATATCCTCCTCCTGATGTTCAGCTGTTCCGTTGTTAATTTGTAGGGATGTGCTCCACATCCCCATCGCGTGTTGCATCAGCCTGATGACGTTCCCGTCTACCTTGTACTATTGCAGTACCTTAAGAAGGTACGAGTGCGGTACTGAGTCGTACGCATTCTTGTAGTCGATGTATGCCATGTTCAGGTTCCTCTGCTTTTCAGTGACTTGACCCACAATGACTGCATCTATGATGACCTGATCTTTGCAGCCTTGCATGTTCTGGCGACACTCTTTTTGTTCCTCGGTCATCACGTTGTTGTCATCGCAGTGGGCTTGTATCCTTCTCGCTATTACCACCGACAGCACTTTGAACTGACTCGAAAGGCACGTTATTGGACTGTACTTTGCTGGATCAGCTGTGTTTTGGTCCAGATGAATTCTTTGTAGTTTCCTGGAGTCTTCTTGTACCATGTTGAAGTATTCCACCATTCGCCGGTTGATCATCGTGAGCTTTTTATACCGAAAATTGTGCATAAATTCGGGTCCTGGTGCAGCCCAATTTATGGAAACCCTACGGGCGCGTCCGCAATCCAAGCGTCTTGACAATAGCCGCAGCAGCAAAATACACAGTAAACTGTAGATTGTCGAGGTTCTGTACGGCCTGCAATAGGCTCCTAAAGGCCTATCTTAATTGCTGCATAACTTGATCAAGCATTGATTAGAACGACATGATTACTCATTTTTTAGGCATTCCTATTAGATAAAGCCCATAATAGTTATTTATGCAACAAGTTGCAAAATGATGATTTTTTGAAAAAAATCGAGTTTTGCAACGAGTTGCATACAAAGTTTTTTGTAATTGCAAAAAAAATCGTTAAGTTTAATCTCTTCTTGTAACACAAACATGTAACAAGAGAAACCACGTGCGTGCCTCCAAGCACGCCTGCGTTGTATTTTTGTTCGATCAGGTAGGCTATGGTAGGCTGGGTGTCACGAATTTTCAAGCTCCCGTCATCGTCATGCAGCAGCATAGGCAAGAGCGAAAGCAATTCCAGCTACAGCATCTACAGCTGATTTGCAGTCCGAATCAAAATCTAAATCATCCTGATTCGGACTCGAGCTGTTCAGTGAATATAGAAGCAGCAGCTGTATCAACGGAAGTGGTGGTAGTAAAGCAAGCAAAGCAAAGCAAAGATAACCGTACACATCGTAGTTGCTACTTCGTGATTGACCAGAACAATCGAAGTTGCACAGAGAGCCAATGAATGTGAAAGCTTGGGACTAGCTAACCATTCTCAATGTGCACAATTCGAGAGTTCAGCTATTTAAAGTCAATAACGGCGCTGGCCACGTCCTTACGGTCATCAGGAAAGGGAAGGAATGTTAGTTCGACAACCGTTGCTACTAGAAACCGTGGAATCCAAAGCATCCCCACAGTTGTCACGGGAAGGAATGGTGGTTAGTAGGGTAGGGTAAGGTGTGGATCTAGGAGCCACCTCTGTTAGGTGATATGATCCACTAGTTATATGGAAATACACGTCGCGGTCTTCATCACGATTATGATTTATTTGATCACGATGACCACTGATCCCGGATTTCGTGCTCGCGTTTCCATCGCCCTACCGAGAAAACCGACTGACCAACGAATATTGTAGCGCGATTCTGATCCCGGATTTTTCACTCGCACTTCCATCACTCTTACCTGAAAATTGTCAGCCATTCGAAAATTCTCAAGCTAATCTGATTCCGCATTCCACACTATCGCTTGCATGGCTCTACCGAGAAAACCGACCTGTATCAACGGAAGTGGTGGTAGTTGGGAAAAAGTGTGCGCTGGCAAAAGTGCCGAAAAGTATTACTTTTCAGCACTCTTAATAGTGCCGAAAAGTAGTACTGTTTAGCACTCAATTTTGGGTAAATTTTGTTTACCGTGTATGTCAAACAGGAACATTTGTTGTCAAAAGTGAGCCAATGTGATGTCTTTTGCAAACCGCCGTTTCACTTTCGTTACGTCAAGGTTCACCTCGAATGTCAAACAAGACCTGCTCACCATTATTTTATTTTCAAGTTTATTAACTATTCTGCCATTGTTTAAGTTCGGAAAAAATACTATTGAGATCAGAAAATCATGTTCCTTTATGTTATGCAGCAACACCGGGAAAATATTTTTCATTTTAGGACCCTATTGTTAGCCGATAGGTGTTCCGCAGCTTTGATATTCGGTGCCGGGACATGGGAACTGCGTGACTGCTTTGGCCATGTCGAGTGCTAGTTCATCTCGTACTGGCTTTTGTTGCATTTTCGCTGTCATCTCCCTCGTCCACATGATCCGCTGTCGTTGGCCACCTGCTAACGTGACTGGTTGACAGCAATCAGTCACAGCAATAAGACGATCACGTTCTGGTTGATGAATGGCACTTATCCGACATTATCGACATCAAACCATAGTGACGCTAACAACGACTCTGGCCAGATCACTACCTGATGATTATCATTCTGCGCCCAAAACTCTCTATTTTCAACAATGTACGGTACCGGTGACTGGCACGGTACAATCAGTCGCCTCAGCATATGCGTAGAATCTCGAAGCAGCGTTGCCGGACGAGGGAATCTCGGTGTGGCCCGAAAGAGCCATGAACGACGCAACCGAGAGCAATTGACGGAACACATCACGGGTGGTATTGTTGCGGCAAGGAACTCGTCAGAATGTGGAACGATACAAACAGAAGCGGAAACAGCAGACCCGACACTTTCGGGAGAAAAACTCCTTAAATGCCGTGAATACCAGGTCCCAACGCATCACCTGTTCATCGACTTTGAAGCGGCATACGACAGTATCGACCGCACAGAGCTATGGAGAATCATGGACGAGAACGGATTTCCTGGGAAGCTGGCGCACGTACCAAACGTACCATGCACACCATCAGAGATATTCAGGCGACCTTCGGCGAAGCTTGCCCTGCTGGACATCGTGAATAGCAACGAAACCTGAAGGGTTTTAACATGGTGGCTCCAGAGAGGATCCACACTGCATAGTGGTCAAGCACCCAGATTTGCGAGGAAAGATTCATTCAGGCGTCTTCGAATGAAGTTTTAGAAGAATGTCGTCGTCTACAAAGTTGTTTCTAATGATCGGGCACTGCACACCGCGGTTTTGAAGGTAATATATTCGAAATCTTTGACTTTTCGTGGCCTTGCTGCTAACGATTAGAATTGGGTGATTTGATCCGTTGGTGGCACTCTTCCAGGAGTTTCTCCTGCGATTCTGAGAAAGTTTTTATAAGATTCTTCCGGGAGTTTGTTTCGGACTTCTTCAGCAGCTCCATCTGGGGTTCTTCTGAGATTCCTAAGGCAGTTTCATGTAGGATTCCTAAGGAGTTATTGCCAGAATTCCCCCAGAAAGCACTTCCTGGATTCCTTCAGAGATTTTTTCCGGATTTTTTAAGTTCAGGCAATTACGAAATTTCTATAGGAATCCATTCCACGATCCCTCTAAAAAGTCCTTCTGAGGTTATCCAGCAATTTTTTTTGAGATTTATCCTGAATTTCCCACCGTGACTCGTCCAGATATTTATTTCAGCTTCAGGATTCCTCTAAAGAGTACCTACTGTGATTCCAAAGGAAACTCCATCTGAGATTCGACTTGGGGTTCTTTCAGAAATTCTCTTCGAGATTCTTCCAGGAGTTTCTTCAGAGATTTCTTAAAAGGTTCCATCTGAGATTACTTCAGAAACTTTTTGCAAGATGCCTTATGAGATTCCTTCCAGGAATCTTCCAGGAGTTTCTGCAGAGTCTCCTAATAGTTTATTTTGGAATGTCTTTAGAAGTTTTCTTTTGAGACTTCTAAAAGGAATTCCTGGAAAAATTGAAATCCGGAAGGAACTATACATGAAACAATTATACGAGAAAATCTGGAAAGAACTCCGGCGGAAATCTCTTGCAACGCTGCTGTGGGAATCCCTTAATAATTTATTGGAAGAAAATCTCAAGGAACTTTTCAGGAACTTTATAGTGCCATTCTAGAATTCCATAAAAACTTCTGGAGGGCTTTCTTAAATGACTCCTGGAAGAATCCTTTAATAATCTACTGCAGGTTTTCCATTAGAAAGATCTAGAAGAAATCCCGAATAAACCTCCGGAAGAATTCCAAAAGAAACTCCTGGAGGTATCCAGAAAAGAGCCTCTAGAGAAATGCTGGAGCTCCTAAAAAAAAAGCAGGAAGCAGTTCTTGAAAGAATTCTAAATGAGTTCATTACACATGGCGGGTACTGGCGCAGTCTTGTGTCGCGCACCATCGTTAGTTGCATAGAACCTCCGCATAGCGTTCTGATCTTTGCCTTCCTACGCTGCGCGATGCCTTGTGTATTCAATACTATTTCAAGGAGTGGGAATAGGGTGCTGTCATCATGTTTGGAACTTTCAACGCCTTTTTTTTATTCATTTGTGGTTTATTCTCCA